>NW_026061677.1:12500-27500 GCF_024217435.2 Syngnathus scovelli
CCACCCCTGGTACCTAAAAATTTCTCCAGCGGCGGGCCCCTGGCCTAAATTTTCTCCGGCCCGCGCAACACGCACTTTGCGCCGGACGCCGGTCCCAAACCACCACCGCCGACCGCCACAAGGCGACAGCCACCATCCCCGACCGCCACCCCCCGACCGCCACCAGCCGACCGCCACAAGGCGACAGCCACCATCCCCAAGCGCCATCCCCGACCGCCACCAGCCGACCGCCACAAGGCGACAGCCACCATCCCCAAGCGCCACCCCCGACCGCCACCAGCCGACCGCCACAAGGCGACAGCCACCATCCCCAAGCGCCATCCCCGACCGCCACCAGCCGACCGCCACAAGGCGACAGCCACCATCCCCAAGCGCCACCCCCGACCGCCACCAGCCGACCGCCACAAGGCGACAGCCACCATCCCCAAGCGCCATCCCCGACCGCCACCCCCCGACCGCCACCAGCCGACCGCCACCAGCCGACCGCCACAAGGCGACAGCCACCATCCCCAAGCGCCACCCCCGACCGCCACCAGCCGACCGCCACCAGCCGACCGCCACAAGGCGACAGCCACCATCCCCAAGCGCCATCCCCGACCGCCACCACCCGACCGCCACCAGCCGACCGCCACCAGCCGACCGCCACAAGGCGACAGCCACCATCCCCAAGCGCCATCCCCGACCGCCACAAGGCGACCGCCACCAGCCGACCGCCACAAGGCGACAGCCACCATCCCCAAGCGCCACCAGCCGACCGCCACCAGCCGACCGCCACAAGGCGACAGCCACCATCCCCAAGCGCCACCCCCGACCGCCACCCCCCGACCGCCACCAGCCGACCGCCACAAGGCGACCGCCACAAGGCGACAGCCACCATCCCCAAGCGCCACCCCCGACCGCCACCCCCCGACCGCCACCAGCCGACCGCCACAAGGCGACAGCCACCATCCCCAAGCGCCATCCCCGACCGCCACCCCCCGACCGCCACAAGGCGACCGCCACCAGCCGACCGCCACAAGGCGACAGCCACCATCCCCAAGCGCCACCCCCGACCGCCGCCCCCCGACCGCCCCAAGGCGACCGCCACCAGCCGACCGCCACAAGGCGACAGCCACCATCCCCAAGCGCCATCCCCGACCGCCACCAGCCGACCGCCACCAGCCGACCGCCACAAGGCGACAGCCACCATCCCCAAGCGCCATCCCCGACCGCCACCAGCCGACCGCCACAAGGCGACAGCCACCATCCCCAAGCGCCATCCCCGACCGCCACCAGCCGACCGCCACCAGCCGACCGCCACCAGCCGACCGCCACAAGGCGACAGCCACCATCCCCAAGCGCCACCCCCGACCGCCACCAGCCGACCGCCACAAGGCGACAGCCACCATCCCCAAGCGCCATCCCCGACCGCCACCAGCCGACCGCCACAAGGCGACAGCCACCATCCCCAAGCGCCACCCCCGACCGCCACCAGCCGACCGCCACCAGCCGACCGCCACAAGGCGACAGCCACCATCCCCAAGCGCCACCCCCGACCGCCACCAGCCGACCGCCACCAGCCGACCGCCACAAGGCGACAGCCACCATCCCCAAGCGCCATCCCCGACCGCCACCACCCGACCGCCACCAGCCGACCGCCACCAGCCGACCGCCACCAGCCGACCGCCACAAGGCGACAGCCACCATCCCCAAGCGCCACCCCCGACCGCCACCAGCCGACCGCCACAAGGCGACAGCCACCATCCCCAAGCGCCATCCCCGACCGCCACCAGCCGACCGCCACCAGCCGACCGCCACCGGCCGACCGCCACCGGCCGTTCGCGGTGTGCGCCGCCGTTCCCCAAGCACCCTCCGGGACGAAGCCGGAGCCGGAGAATAGCAGCGGCCGTGCGTAAAAGCTGCGGCCGGGCCTCGCGGAAGGTCCCCGGGCAGCGAGCTGCCGAGCCCCGGCCTCCAGCTTCCACCAGATAATAGGACCGGGCGCGCGCAAAAGCTGCGGCCGGGCCTGGCGGAAGGTCCTCGGGCATCCAGCGAGATCACACGGCCCCCACCGGAGGCGGCTAGCGCCTCCGTAGAGTAGTGCCGGCCCGTGGAAGCGGCCGCCCGTCAGCCTGCGTTGCCGCTGGTCGAAAAATGCACTAAGTGCCAAACCCCATTCATTTACAACGGCGTGTCCGCCAGAGGGCGCACTTCCCCCGGCGGACCAGCCGGCGGGGCTCGTTAGAGAGTGTATCCGCCTGGCAGTGCCTCCTGGACGGCCTGTATTCCGGACCGCGACCGCTAACTTACGGGAGCCTAAACGGCCCGCGGACCAGCCGGCGGGTCCTCC
This sequence comes from Syngnathus scovelli, assembly GCF_024217435.2. Lineage (NCBI taxonomy): Eukaryota > Metazoa > Chordata > Actinopteri > Syngnathiformes > Syngnathidae > Syngnathus > Syngnathus scovelli. The sequence goes on from NW_026061677.1 coordinate 14,830, forward strand.
GTGAAAGCCTATCCGCCTGGCGGTGCCTCCTGGACGGCCTGGATTCCGGACCGCGACCGCTAACTTACGGGACCCTAAACGGCCCGCGGACCAGCCGGCGGCTCCTCCGTGAAAGCCTATCCGCCTGGCGGTGGCTCCGGGCCGGCCTGGATTCCGGACCGCCACCGCTCACTCGCGGGACCCTAATCGGCCCGCGGACCAGCCGGCGGGACCTCCGTGAAAGCCTATCCGCCTGGCGGTGCCTCCTGGACGGCCTGGATTCCGGACCGCGACCGCTAACTTACGGGACCCTAAACGGCCCGCGGACCAGCCGGCGGCTCCTCCGTGAAAGCCTATCCGCCTGGCGGTGGCTCCGGGCCGGCCTGGATTCCGGACCGCCACCGCTCACTCGCGGGACCCTAATCGGCCCGCGGACCAGCCGGCGGGACCTCCGTGAAAGCCTATCCGCCTGGCGGTGCCTCCTGGCCGGCCTGGATTCCGGACCGCCACCGCTCACTCGCGGGACCCTAATCGGCCCGCGGACCAGCCGGCGGATCCTCCGTGAAAGCCTATCCGCCTTCGCCGGTTCCCCGGCCGGCCACGGGTGGCGAGAATCCGGCCTCCTCGCCCGGAGCGCGCTTCGACTTGGGCGAAAAATGCACCAAGTGCCAAACCCCATTCATTTACAACGGCGTGTCCGCCAGAGGGCGCACTTCCTCCGGCCGGCGGGGCTCGTTAGAGACCGCGTCCGCCTTGGCCGGTTCCCCGGCCGGCCACGGGTGGCGAGAATCCGGCCTCCTCGCCCGGAGCGCGCTTCGACTTGGGCGAAAAATGCACCAAGTGCCAAACCCCATTCATTTACAACGGCGTGTCCGCCAGAGGGCGCACTTCCTCCGGCCGGCGGGGCTCGTTAGAGAGCGCGTCCGCCTTGGCCGGTTCCCCGGCCGGCCACGGGTGGCGAGAATCCGGCCTCCTCGCCCGGAGCGCGCTTCGACTTGGGCGAAAAATGCACCAAGTGCCAAACCCCATTCATTTACAACGGCGTGTCCGCCAGAGGGCGCACTTCCTCCGGCCGGCGGGGCTCGTTAGAGACCGCGTCCGCCTTGGCCGGTTCCCCGGCCGGCCACGGGTGGCGAGAATCCGGCCTCCTCGCCCGGAGCGCGCTTCGACTTGGGCGAAAAATGCACCAAGTGCCAAACCCCATTCATTTACAACGGCGTGTCCGCCAGAGGGCGCACTTCCTCCGGCCGGCGGGGCTCGTTAGAGAGCGCGTCCGCCTTGGCCGGTTCCCCGGCCGGCCACGGGTGGCGAGAATCCGGCCTCCTCGCCCGGAGCGCGCTTCGACTTGGGCGAAAAATGCACCAAGTGCCAAACCCCATTCATTTACAACGGCGTGTCCGCCAGAGGGCGCACTTCCTCCGGCCGGCGGGGCTCGTTAGAGAGCGCGTCCGCCTTCGCCGGTTCCCCGGTCGGCCGCGAACGGCGAAAAGCCGGCCTCTTCCCCCGGAGCCCGGTCGGCGAATTATTATTTATTTATTTATTTATTTTTTTTCCAAAGTGCCAACGGCTCTCGCGCCGCGATGCGTCCGCCTTCGCCGGTTCCCCGGTCGGCCACGAAGTATTGCGCATGATTATACGCGATGTTAATATTTATTTAATTATTAAATAAATACATACATGTGTTTATTAATAATATACGCGATGTTAATATTTATTTAATTATTACCTATATTATGAATAAACTAACGGTGATTTTACACGATTTGACTACATACGTGACCGTGATATAGTGCCGAGGGCTCCCGCGCCGTCACGCGTCCGCCTTGGCAGGGGTCGCCCGCGGCAGCGAGCGTTCGGCTCGCGGGGGTCCGCGGGGTGTTATTAGGGAGTGCGGCAGCCGTGCCGAGGCTCCGGCCGGCCGCCGGAAGTCCGGCGGGGGAGCGTCGGAGCTCCGCGAGGCCGGCCGGGGAGCCTCTTAGTCATCGCCCGCGCTCGCGGTGGTCCCGGTCGCTTAAAGTGCCACGGGAGGCGTAGCGATGCCAGTGAGTGTGCGCCAAGTGCGAGAGGCGGTGCATTTACGCGCCGTGTCCGCGAGAGGGAGGCAATTCCCCGTTGCGACCTCCGGGAGATCAGCGGGCCGTTCAAATCGCTTAGCCGGGGTGCCGGGAGCCTCCTCGGGCGTCGAGTTAGGAGGGGGGCGCGCGGAGAACCGGCCGGAGGTCCCCTGGAAGCTCAGCGGGCCGTGGGAAACGCTTGGCCGGGGTGCCGGGAGCCTCGGCCGGCTTAAAAGTGAGGAGGAAAGCGCGCGGAGAACCGGCCGGAGGTCCCCTGGAAACTCAGCGGGACGTGGGAAAAAGCTCAGCCGGGGTGCCGGAAGCCTCGGCCGGCTTAAAACGTGAGGAGGAAAGCACCGGGAGAACCGGCTGGAGGTCTTCTGGAAGCTCAGCGGGCCGTGGAGAAAGCTTAGCCGGGGTGCCGGAAGCCTCGGCCGGCTTAAAATGTGAGGAGGAAACCGGCTGGACGTCTTCTGGAAGATCAGCGGGCCGTGGAAAATGCTAAGCCGAGGTGCTGGTTGTCGAATAAGGCTCCGCCATCTCGTAGAAGGTGCTAATAAAGTTCATATCCGCTCGGCTGGAGGTAATTGGCCAGCGGACCGGCCGCCGGGACCTCCGTGACCGCCTATCCGCCTGCCGGTGGCTGCTGGCCGGCGTGCATTCCGGGCCGCGACCGCTAACTTACGGGACCCTAAATGGCCCGCGGACCAGCTGGCGGGACCTCCGTGACAGCCTACCCGCCTGGCGGTGGCTGCTGGCCGGCGCGGATTCCGGGCCGCGACCGCTAACTTACGGGACCCTAATTGGCCCGCGGACCGGCTGGCGGGACCTCCGTGAAAGCCCATCCGCCTGCCGGTGCCTCCTGGCCGGCGTGGATTCCGGGCCGCAACCGCTAACTTACGGGACCATAAATGGCCCGCGGACCAGCTGGCGGGACCTCCGTGACCGCCTATCCGCCTGGCGGTGCCTCCTGGCCGGCCTGGATTCCGGGCCGCGACCGCTCACCTACGGGACCCTAAATGGCCCGCGGACCAGCCGGCGGGACCTCCGTGACAGCCTACCCGCCTCCCGGTGGCTGCTGGCCGGCGCGGATTCCGGGCCGCGACCGCTAACTTACGGGACCCCAATTGGCCCGCGGACCAGCCGGCGGGACCCCCGTGACCGCCTATCCGCCTTGGCCGGTTCCCCGGCCGGCCACGGATGGCGAGAATCCGGCCTCCTCGCCCGGAGCGCTCGTCGGCTTCGGCGAAAAATGCACTAAGTGCCAAACCCCATTCATTTACAATGGCGTGTCCGCCAGAGGGCGCAGTTCCCCCCGCGGACCGGCCGGCGGGACCTCCGTGACAGCCTATCCGCCTGGCGGTGGCTGCGGGCCGGCGCGAATTCCGGGCCGCGACCGCTAACTTACGGGACCCCGATTGGCCCGCGGACCAGCCGGCGGGACCTCCGTGACCGCCTATCCGCCTGCGCTGGTTCCCCGGCCGGCGCGAATTCCGGGCCGCGACCGCTAACTTACGGGACCCCGATTGGCCCGCGGACCAGCCGGCGGGACCTCCGTGACCGCCTATCCGCCTGCGCTGGTTCCCCGGCCGGCGCGAATTCCGGGCCGCGACCGCTAACTTACGGGACCCCGATTGGCCCGCGGACCAGCCGGCGGGACCTCCGTGACCGCCTATCCGCCTGCGCTGGTTCCCCGGCCGGCGCGAATTCCGGGCCGCGACCGCTAACTTACGGGACCCCAATTGGCCCGCGGACCAGCCGGCGGGACCTCCGTGACCGCCTATCCGCCTCCGCTGGTTCCCCCCTCGGCGTGGATTCCGGACCGCGACCGCTAAATTACGGGACCCAAATTGGCCCGCGGACCAGCCGGCGGGACCTCCGTGACCGCCTATCCGCCTTCGCTGGTTCCCCGGTCGGCCACAGATGACGAATATTCGGCCTCTCGCTCTGGAAGTCCTGCCGACTTAGCCGAAAATTTTCTAAGTGCCATCGGCTCTCGCTCGGAAAAGTGTCCGCCTCGTCTGGTTCCCCAGCTCGGCCTCAGAATTCGAAAATTCGGCCTCTCTGAGGTACCAGGGGTAGGCTTTATGTACTTGGTCCCCCCAGTTAGTGTACTCATCACTTTACCCCCCTTTCGCAAAATATAGTCGGCACGTATGTGCAGAACTGTTTATTTTCATTTTAAAAATTTTCTAAGTGCCAGCGGAAGCTGTCACACGAACTGTCCGAGCTACCACGGTGCCCATCCCGGGCAGTGACGGCAAAAGGCCGATGTGTGTTTGATGGAAGTCTGAATAATTTCTAAGTGCCAACGGCTCAACCGCCGTAAAGTGTCCGCCTCGGCTGGTTCTCCCGGTCGGCCCGAACGAGCGAAAATTCGGCCTCTTCCCCTGGAGGTCCGGAACATTTGGCGAATATTTTCAAAGTGCCAACGGCTGTTCCGCCGTAACGTGTCCGACCCGGCTGGTTCCTCCGGTCGGCCCGAACGAGCGAAAATTCGGCCTCTTCCCCTGGAGGTCCGGAACATTTTGGCGAATATTTTCAAAGTGCCAACGGCTGTTGCGCCGTAACGTGTCCGACCCGGCCGGTTCCTCCGGTCGGCCCGAACGAGCGAAAATTCGGCCTCTTCCCCTGGAGGTCCGGAACATTTTGGCGAATATTTTCAAAGTGCCAACGGCCGTTCCGCCGTAAAGTGTCCTACCCGGCTGGTTCCTTCGGTCGGCCCGAACGAGCGAAAATTCGGCCTCTTCCCCTGGAGGTCCGGAACATTTTGGCGAATATTTTCAAAGTGCCAACGGCTGTATCGCCGTAACGTGTCCGACCCGGCTGGTTCCTCCGGTCGGCCCGAACGAGCGAAAATTCGGCCTCTTCCCCTGGAGGTCCGGACGACTTTGGCGAATATTTTCTAAGTGCGAACGGCTGTTGCGCCGTAACGTGTCCGACCCGGCTGGTTCCTCCGGTCGGCCCGAACGAGCGAAAATTCGGCCTCTTCCCCTGGAGGTCCGGAACATTTTGGCGAATATTTTCAAAGTGCCAACGGCTGTTGCGCCGTAACGTGTCCGACCCGGCCGGTTCCTCCGGTCGGCCCGAACGAGCGAAAATTCGGCCTCTTCCCCTGGAGGTCCTGTGAAGTTTAACGAATATTTTCTAAGTGCGAACGGCTCTTCCGCCGTAACGTGTCCGACCCGGCTGGTTCCTCCGGTCGGCCTGAACGAGCGAAAATTCGGCCTCTTCCCCTGGAGGTCCTGTCAAGTTTAACGAATATTTTCTAAGTGCCATCGGCTCTTCCGCCGTAAGGTGTCCGACTCGGCCGGTTCCCCTAGTCGGCCAAATAATGTGACAATTCGGCCTCTCGCTCTGGAAGTCCGGCCAACTTCTGCGAATATTTTCTAAGTGCCATCGGCTCTTCCGCCGTAATGTGTCCGACTCGGCCGGTTCCTCCGGTCGGCCTGAACGAGCGAAAATTCGGCCTCTTCCCCTGGAGGTCCTGTCAAGTTTAACGAATATTTTCTAAGTGCCATCGGCTCTTCCGCCGTAAGGTGTCCGACTCGGCCGGTTCCTCCGGTCGGCCTGAACGAGCGAAAATTCGGCCTCTTCCCCTGGAGGTCCTGTCAAGTTTAACGAATATTTTCTAAGTGCCATCGGCTCTTCCGCCGTAAGGTGTCCGACTCGGCCGGTTCCTCCGGTCGGCCTGAACGAGCGAAAATTCGGCCTCTTCCCCTGGAGGTCCTGTCAAGTTTAACGAATATTTTCTAAGTGCCATCGGCTCTTCCGCCGTAAGGTGTCCGACTCGGCCGGTTCCTCCGGTCGGCCTGAACGAGCGAAAATTCGGCCTCTTCCCCTGGAGGTCCTGTCAAGTTTAACGAATATTTTCTAAGTGCCATCGGCTCTTCCGCCGTAAGGTGTCCGACTCGGCCGGTTCCTCCGGTCGGCCTGAACAAGCGAAAATTCGGCCTCTTCCCCTGGAGGTCCTGTCAAGTTTAACGAATATTTTCTAAGTGCGAACGGCTCTTCCGCCGTAAGGTGTCCGACCCGGCCGGTTCCTCCGGTCGGCCCGAACGAGCGAAAATTCGGCCTCTTCCCCTGGAGGTCCTGTCAAGTTTAACGAATATTTTCTAAGTGCCATCGGCTCTTCCGCCGTAAGGTGTCCGTCTCGGCCGGTTCCTCCGGTCGGCCTGAACGAGCGAAAATTCGGCCTCTTCCCCTGGAGGTCCTGTCAAGTTTAACGAATATTTTCTAAGTGCCATCGGCTCTTCCGCCGTAAGGTGTCCGACTCGGCCGGTTCCTCCGGTCGGCCTGAACAAGCGAAAATTCGGCCTCTTCCCCTGGAGGTCCGTTCAAGTTTAACGAATATTTTCTAAGTGCCATCGGCTCTTCCGCCGTAAGGTGTCCGACTCGGCTGGTTCCCGATGTCGGCCAGAACAAGTGGAAACTCGGCCTCTTCCCCTGGAGGTCAGTTGAAGTTTAACGAATATTTTCAAAGTGCCAACGGCTGCTCCGCCGTAAAGCGTCCGACTCGGCTGGTTCCCGATGTCGGCCAGAACAAGTGAAAATTCGGCCTCTTCCCCTGGAGGTCCGTTCAAGATTAACGAATATTTTCTAAGTGCCAACGGCTGCTCCGCCGTAAAGCGTCCGACTCGGCTGGTTCCCGATGTCGGCCAGAACAAGTGAACATTCGGCCTCTTCCCCTGGAGGTCCGTTCAAGATTAACGAATATCTTCTAAGTGCCAACGGCTCTTGCGCCGAAAAGCGTCCGCCTGGGCTGGTTCCTGATGTCGGCCAGAACAAGTGAAAATTCGGCCTCTTCCCCTGGAGGTCCGTTCAAGATTAACGAATATTTTCTAAGTGCCAACGGCTCTTGCGCCGAAAAGCGTCCGCCTCGGCTGGTTCCCGCGGTCGGACACAAAATGTGTCAATTCGGCCTCTCTGAGGTACCAGGGGTGGGCTTTATGTACTTGGTCCCCCCACTTAGTGTACTCATCACTTTACCCCCCTTTCGCAAAATATAGTCGGCACGTATGTGCAGAACTGTTTATTTTCATTTTAAAAATTGTCTAAGTGCCAGCGGAAGCTGTCACACGAACTGTCCGAGCTACCACGGTGCCCATCCCGGGCAGTGACGGCAAAAGGCCGATGTGTGTTTATGGAAGTCTGAATAATTTCTAAGTGCCAACGGCTGCTCCGCCGTAAAGTGTCCGCCTCGGCTGGTTCCCTTGGTCGGCCAGAACAAGTGAAAATTCGGCCTCTTCCCCTGGAGGTCCGGAACATTTTGGCGAATATTTCCTAAGTGCCAACGGCTGCTCCGCCGTAAAGTGTCCGCCTCGGCCGGTTCACCCGGTCGGCCAGAACAAGTGAAAATTTGGCCTCTTCCCCTGGAGGTCCGGAACATTTTGGCGAATATTTCCTAAGTGCCAACGGCTGCTCCGCCGTAAAGTGTCCGACTCGGCTGGTTCCCGATGTCGGCCAGAACAAGTGAAAATTCGGCCTCTTCCCCTGGAGGTCCGTTCAAGATTAACGAATATTTCCTAAGTGCCAACGGCTGCTCCGCCGTAAAGCGTCCGACTCGGCTGGTTCCCGATGTCGGCCAGAACAAGTGAAAATTCGGCCTCTTCCCCTGGAGGTCCGTTCAAGATTAACGAATATTTCCTAAGTGCCAACGGCTGCTCCGCCGTAAAGCGTCCGACTCGGCTGGTTCCCGATGTCGGCCAGAACAAGTGAAAAATCGGCCTCTTCCCCTGGAAGTCCGGCCGAGTTAAGGCAAATATTTCCTAAGTGCCAACGGCTGCTCAGCCTTAAAGTGTCCGACTCGGCTGGTTCCCGATGTCGGCCAGAACAAGTGAAAATCCGGCCTCTTCCCCTGGAAGTCCGGCCGAGTTAAGGCAAATATTTCCTAAGTGCCAACGGCTGCTCAGCCTTAAAGTGTCCGACTCGGCTGGTTCCCGATGTCGGCCAGAACAAGTGAAAATCCGGCCTCTTCCCCTGGAAGTCCGGCCGAGTTAAGGCAAATATTTCCTAAGTGCCAACGGCTGCTCAGCCTTAAAGTGTCCGACTCGGCTGGTTCCCGATGTCGGCCAGAACAAGTGAAAATCCGGCCTCTTCCCCTGGAAGTCCGGCCGAGTTAAGGCAAATATTTCCTAAGTGCCAACGGCTGCTCAGCCGTAAAGTGTCCGACTCGGCTGGTTCCCGATGTCGGCCAGAACAAGTGAAAATCCGGCCTCTTCCCCTGGAAGTCCGGCCGAGTTAAGGCAAATATTTCCCAAGTGCCAACGGCTGTTCCGCCGTAAAGGGTCCGACTCGGCTGGTTCCCGATGTCGGCCAGAACAAGTGAAAATCCGGCCTCTTCCCCTGGAAGTCCGGCCGAGTTAAGGCAAATATTTCCTAAGTGCCAACGGCTGTTCCGCCGTAAAGGGTCCGACTCGGCTGGTTCCCGATGTCGGCCAGAACAAGTGAAAAATCGGCCTCTTCCCCTGGAAGTCCGGCCGAGTTCGGCGAATAGTTCCTAAGTGCCAACGGCTGCTCCGCCGTAAAGAGTCCGACTGGGCTGGTTCCCGATGTCGGCCAGAACAAGTGAAAATCCGGCCTCTTCCCCTGGAAGTCCGGCCGAGTTAAGGCAAATATTTCCTAAGTGCCAACGGCTGTTCCGCCGTAAAGGGTCCGACTCGGCTGGTTCCCGATGTCGTCCAGAACAAGTGAAAAATTGGCCTCTTCCCCTGGAAGTCCGGCCGAGTTCGGCGAATATTTCCCAAGTGCCAACGGCTGTTCCGCCGTAAAGAGTCCGACTCGGCTGGTTCCCGATGTCGGCCAGAACAAGTGAAAATTCGGCCTCTTCCCCTGGAGGTCCGTTCAAGTTTGGGGAATATTTTCTAAGTGCCAACGGCTGCTCCGCCTTAAAGCGTCCGACTCGGCTGGTTCCCGATGTCGGCCAGAACAAGTGAAAATCCGGCCTCTTCCCCTGGAAGTCCGGCCGAGTTAAGGCAAATATTTCCTAAGTGCCAACGGCTGCTCAGCCTTAAAGGGCCCGACTCGGCTGGTTCCCGATGTCGGCCAGAACAAGTGACAATTCGGCCTCTTCCCCTGGAGGTCTTTTCAAGTTTAACGAATATTTTCTAAGTGCCAACGGCTGCTCCGCCTTAAAGCGTCCGACTCGGCTGGTTCCCGATGTCGGCCAGAACAAGTGACAATTCGGCCTCTTCCCCTGGAGGTCCTTTCAAGTTTAACGAATATTTTCTAAGTGCCAACGGCTGCTCCGCCTTAAAGAGTCCGACTCGGCTGGTTCCCGATGTCGGCCAGAACAGGTGAAAATTCGGCCTCTTCCCCTGGAGGTCCGTTCAAGTTTGGCGAATATTTTCTAAGTGCCAACGGCTGCTCCGCCTTAAAGTGTCCGACTCGGCTGGTTCCCGATGTCGGGCAGAACAAGTGACAATTCGGCCTCTTCCCCTGGAAGTCCGGCCGAGTTTGGCGAATATTTTCTAAGTGCCAACGGCTGCTCCGCCGTAAAGAGTCCGACTCGGCTGGTTCCCGATGTCGGCCAGAAAAAGTGACAATTCGGCCTCTTCCCCTGGAGGTCCTTTGAAGTTTAGCGAATATTTTCTAAGTGCCAACGGCTCTTGCGCCGAAAAGCGTCCGCCTCGGCTGGTTCCCGCGGTCGGCCGTAATAGGCGAAAATTCGGCCTCTTCCCCTGGAGCGACCTCCAAATTTGGGCGAAATTTTTCTAAGTGCCTAAAGGTACCAGGGGTTTGGGTACCAGGGGTGCAGTACGAACTGGTCTTTTGTCAACCCATGTACTTTTTCTAGAGTACATGGGTTGGTCCCCCCACTTAGTGTACTCATCACTTTACCCCCCTTTCGCAAAATATAGTCAGAACGAGCATGGGGGACGCAATTGTTTTCCATGCAAATCAATTGGGCCTGGTCCGAGCGCTGGTAACGGCCGCCAGCAAGCGTCCCCTGCTCGGATAGCAGAACTGAAGAAGGCACGGCACTTCCAGAGAGAGAGAGAAAATTTTCTAAGTGCCACATTTCTCAAAAATTTTCAAAGTGCCACATCTCTCAAAAAATTTCTAAGTGCCACATCTCTCAAAAACTTTCTAAGTGCCACATCTCTGAAAAACTTTCTAAGTGCCACATCTCTGAAAAAACTTTCTAAGTGCCACGTCTCTGAAAAACTTTCTAAGTGCCACAGCACGGCTGTGAAATATTCAAAGTCCTACAGGCATTGGCAGAATGCGCGGACGGCCGTCTGCTCCCGGCGGCCGCCGCGAAGCTACTACCCCCTCCCGGGGACGGCTGTCTGCTCCCGGCAGCCGTCCTTACCCCCCTCCCCCGTTTGCACCGCCTGAAGTTAGACCCGCCTTGGTAGGGCCCCCACCGGCCCCGGCTCGCCGGCGTTGGGTGGACGGTTCCTGCCCACTTGCGGGTCCCGGTCGCTTGGCAACCGACCGGGGAGGACCAGCCGCCTCCTTAAACACAGGCTGGAAGGGAAATCCGATCAAGCTACGGAGGACCGGCCGCCTCCTTAAACACAGGCCGGAAGGGAAATCCGATCAAGCTACGGAGGACCGGTCGCCTCCCTAAACACAGGCCGGGCAAAAATCTGCGAATGGGCCCGTCAAGGGTAGTGGGTCATCCAAGGAGGGAGGTACCGGCCGCCTCCTTAAACACAGGCCGGGCAAAAATCTGCGAATGGCCCGTCAAGGGTAGAAGGTCATCCAAGGAGGGAGGTACCGGCCGCCTCCTTAAACACAGGCCGGGCAAAAATCTGCGAATGGCCCGTCAAGGGTAGAAGGTCATCCAAGGAGGGAGGTACCGGCCGCCTCCTTAAACACAGGCCGGGCAAAAATCTGCGAATGGCCCGTCAAGGGTAGAAGGTCATCCAAGGAGGGAGGTACCGGCCGCCTCCTTAAACACAGGCCGGGCAAAAATCTGCGAATGGCCCGTCAAGGGTAGAAGGTCATCCAAGGAGGGAGGTACCGGCCGCCTCCTTAAACACAGGCCGGGCAAAAATCTGCGAATGGCCGGTCAAGGGTTGTTGGTCATCCAAGGAGGGAGGTACCGGCCGCCTCCTTAAACACAGGCCGGGCAAAAATCTGCGAACGGCCCGTCAAGGGTTCTGTCTCATCCAAGAAAGGGGTACCGGCCGCCTCAGAGGCCGGAGCGAAGGGGGCGAAAGGCTGTCGATGGGGAAGGATCGGGGCCACGGCTAATCTAGCGATGCCCGCGTCGGGCGGTCACTCCGACGAATGAGCGGGGCCGAATCCGGCGCGAGGCGGCCTTCAGGCACGTGGTTCGAGACGACCTCACCCGGCTCTAGCCCGGAGGATCGGAGGCAACGGCCGTCTCCTTAAGCTAAGGCCGGACGAAAATCTGCGGATGCGGTCCATCCAAGGCAGACGGAGGTACCGGCCGCCTCGGTAAACAAAGCCCGGGCAAAAATCTGCGAACGGCCCGTCAAGGGTTCTGTCTCATCCAAGAAAGGGGTACCGGCCGCCTCAGAGGCCGGAGCGAAGGGGGCGAAAGGCTGTCGATGGGGAAGGATCGGGGCCACGGCTAATCTAGCGATGCCCGCGTCGGGCGGTCACTCCGACGAATGAGCGGGGCCGAATCCGGCGCGAGGCGGCCTTCAGGCACGTGGTTCGAGACGACCTCACCCGGCTCTAGCCCGGAGCGAAAAAAACACTCTTATAACCTGACCGACATGCGCCCATGACCCGCCTTGGTAGGGCCCCCACCGGCCCCGGCTACCGCCGGCGTTGGGTGGACGGTTCCTCCCCACTTGCGGGTCGCACTCCAGCGCTACGGCCGCCGCGCGAGCGCGCGCCCCGCGCCGCCCGCGCAGGCCTAGCGCGAACCGTACGGCAGCGAAACCGAGACGCCCCGGCTCAACCTCACCCAGAGGCCATCCACGGAGGCCGAGCGCGCGATCCGACTTGCGGCACGCCACGTGGGCGTCCGCCGGCCGCGCCGGTCGACCGCGAAACCGATTTCTCAAAGACCAAGCCCGAGTCCCAACCTCCGCACATATCCGCACACGCCTTCCCGACCACCGCGAAGCGGGAGGCGTCTATCGTGGCCGCCGGGGCGTATGACCCCTCCGCGTGAGGCGTGCGGGCTCGGGGGGGCCGCAACGACCGAGTCTGACTCGGACGGGGCGCAGCTTCCCTCCCGGTCGCAGCATCAGCGCCGAACGCGCGACGTCACCAGCCCCCCGGAACGGTTCGTCGGGAGCGCGGCAATGGCCCACATCTCACCTCGCCAGCCGGCCGCAGCGGGCCGCGCCGAACCGAGTCTGACTCGGGGTGCGCACAGTCCCGTCTGGGTCACGGAGGCGACGAGCTGTGACCGCCACCGTCGCCCCTTCGTCCTTCCGGATCCCCCCAGCGCCGGCAAAACTCCGCATCCTGGCCGCATCGCGTGACCGGGCGGGCCGCAACGACCGAGTCTGACTCGGACGGGGCGCAGCTTCCCGCCTCGGGCCATCGCAAAGCGTGCCTCGCGCGGGCAAAGTCGCCGGCGCAGCGCCGCGCCCCTCGACAAGAGCGAGCCTCAGCCGGGCCGCGACGACCGAGTCTGACTCGGACGGAGCGCAGCTTCCCGCCTGGGTCACCGCTAGTCGCCGGGCCGACGGCGCCCATCCCCGG
>NW_026061677.1:30000-35000 GCF_024217435.2 Syngnathus scovelli
GCAGGGGCGCAGCTCGGAGAGGGGCTGTTGCTACCAGAGCGACCTCCCCGTGACGTGCTTGAGGTTGGGCACGTGGACGGACAACGAATCAACCTCTCCAGGGGCCAAGGGGACCAACCACTGGAGGCATTGCGCAGGGTCCCCGACCGGCCTGTAGTCACGGCTACAGGCCAAGAGGGCGAATATTCCCTACGGAGTACTCGAGGAGGAGAGGGAACGGAAACTGAAAGTGAGGCCGAAACTGATCAGCCAGCCCCGAGCCAGACAGTAGCGGGTTCCTCTGATGAGATCATGGTACATCTACCCCGGCTGGACACCAGCTGTCCTATGTGTGATGCAGTGATTATTGGCATTCGGAAACTGGGGAAACACTTTGAGTTCCGGCACGCGGGTGTTAAGATTGGATACGAGTGCCGAAGATGTGGAAGACAGGACGGTAATAGTCATTCCATCATGTGCCATGTCCCCAAATGTGGAGGGACGCGCGGGGTGGGCGATGATCCAGGGATCGCTTGTAACCTCTGTGGGCGATGTTTTCAAACACCTGCCGGAGTATCCCAGCATAAACGACTCGCACACACAAGTGAATGGTTCGGGTCCGAGAGGGGAAAGAGCCAGATGTCAGAGGTTCCGACAGCTCCTAAGCTCTGGGAAGTGGCGGAGGTGGAGCGCCTGAAAGAACTGATGAAGGAACATGAAGGGAATCGGATGATATATAAGGTAGTCGCCCGGGTGTTGGATACGGGTAAGACTAGAGAGCAAGTGAGGACGAAGTGGAGGTCCCTGTGTGGTGATAGGACACCCAGTGTGACGGAGGCGAGAAGGAGGGCACTGGCGGACAGGGCGCTACTCCCTAAATGGTCTCCGCCATCAACTCTGCCAGAGCTCGTAGAAGATAGAGTTCTGGCGATATTGGAGGCCGGTGATGAGGAACACCGTGCCACTGCTGCCATGATACGGGAAGCAAAACTGAAACCGGAGTTGATTGAGTCCTGGGCTTCGGACGTCATGAGAGCGCTTGGGGGCAAAGTAGTATGGCCAGCCGAGTCAGTGAGGCCTGGAGTGGGGGGCCGACAAATGAAAGGCTGGGAGAGGCGTCTCAACCAGAAGAGAGAGGTATTCTACCTCCAACAACGTGGCTACTCGGTAGCGATAAAGGGGCTGGCACGGCGGGTCCTGGATGGCCTGACGCCCCAAGGGTGCAATTTGCCACGAGCGTTAGTATATGAAAAGTTCAGTGAGAAATGGGAAACACGGAGACCATTTCACGGGCTAGGAGACTTCCACTCGGGATTTATCGCTGACAATGAGCCATTCTACCACCCAATCCTCGCGCGCGAAGTGACGTCCAATTGGACCAGAATGAGTAAGAACTCGGCACCGGGCCCAGATGGGATTGGAAGACAAGCAATGATGGACTGGGACCCGACAGGCAAACAATTGGCACGGATGTTCACGACATGGATGGTACGAGGAGTCGTGCCCCGAGTCTTTAAGGAGTGCAAGACACGATTACTACCCAAATCAACTGACCCCAAAGAGCTGGGTACTGTGGCAGGCTGGAGACCTGTGACGATAGGGTCAGCCGTGTTGAGGCTGTTTGGGCGGATAATGACGATGAGGCTGACTCGAGCCTGTCCAGTTAGCCCCCGGCAGCGCGGTTTCGTCGCCAAGGCGAGTGGGTGCCAAGAAAACCTTATGATCCTTGACGGGATCATGGGACACTCGAGATTGGCAGGCGGGCCGCTGGCGGTCGTGTTCATTGACTTTGCGAAGGCTTTCGACTCTGTCTCCCATGATCACATCTTATGTGTATTGGGACAAAGGGGAGTGGATAAACGAATAATTGACCTGATTCACCAAGCATATGAGGGATGCTCGACACGAGTGGGCAGCGGTGGTGCCTACACCAAACCCATTCTCATGGAGGTTGGAGTGAAGCAAGGCGACCCGATGTCCCCACTGCTCTTCAATCTCGCTATGGATCCCCTAATCCATAGCCTCGAACGCAATGGAAGCCACTTCTACTGGGGCGACCGACGAATCGCCACGCTGGCCTTTGCCGACGACTTAGTCTTGGTGAGCTGCTCGGAGGAGGGAATGAGAAGGAATTTGGGGATCTTGGAGGACTATTGCCAGCTGACGGGACTGGCGGTCCAGCCCCGTAAGTGCCACGGTATCTGGATGGGCCCTGAAGATGGGAGCCGAGTAGCCTGGACGCTGTGTGGGCAGCAGATACACATGGTCAGCCCAGGTGAGTCGGTGCGATATCTGGGAGCCGATATAGAGCCGTGGCGGGGGATAGTCTCTCCGGATGTGACGGGACAGGTTGACGATTGGTTGCGGAAGATTTCGAGGGCCTCTCTGAAGCCCTCGCAGAAGGTAAAGATATGCAACTCATTCTTACTCCCGAGAGTGGCTTTCCGGATGGACGTGGGAAAGGTATCGGTGACCAGGATGAAGCTGGTTGACGGGAGAGTACGGATGGCTGTGAAAAGGTGGTTGCGCCTCGACCCTTCCACGGGCGGGGGCATCATCTACTCACGTACGAAAGACGGCGGGCTGGGCCTCCTGAAGCTGTCCGTTACTGTTCCCAGAACACAGGTCAGGCGCACCTGGAGACTCTGTTCGTCCCCGGACGAGTGGTTGCGATATATGGCTACTGAGGCAGTAAGAAAGCCTGCCTGGGCGAGACTGTGGGTGGCAGCAGGAGGAGGGCTAGACGGGGTGCCAAAACTAGGCACTGAGGGCACCGTCCCGGAAGCTGAAAGGAAAGAGCTAGTCATCCCAGACTGGAGGAATGCAGAAAGTTTGGCTTGGGAGGCCCTGCGGGTCCAAGGGGTGGGAGCGGAACTGTTCCGTAACGATGCGATCAGTAACACGTGGATCGCGGATCCTCTAAAAGTGAGTTTCCGTCAGAGACACTACTTGGTCGCACTCGCACTGAGAGCAGGGGTATACCCCACCAAGGAGTTTCGTGCGAGAGGCCGATCGGGAGTAGACGCAACCTGTAGAAGATGCAACGAGGGACTAGAGACATGTTCGCACATTTTGGGTCAGTGCGCCTCAGTGAAGCGGAATAGGATACAACGCCACAACAAGATATGTGACCTGGTGACCACCGAGGCAGAACGGTGGGGATGGGAAGTGACCAAAGAACTGCGCGTCACAGCTCCTGGGATAGGCCTCCGGATTCCAGACCTGGTGCTGAAGAAACAAGAGATGGTGAAGATCCTCGACGTGACCGTCCGCTTCGAGACTGGGGATTCCCTACAACGAGCAGCAGCTGAAAAAGTAGCCCACTACAAACCAGTGGAACGCCGCATCTTAGAAATAATTGGAGGAAGTAAGGTAGAAGTCTTGGGCTTCCCAGTGGGAGCACGTGGGAAGTGGCCGGAAAGGAACAACAATGTCCTCAAGAAGCTAGGGATTCCTCTTGCGAGGCGTAAATCCTTTGCGGTCCTGATAAGCCGGAGAGCGCTGCTGTACTCGATAGACGTGCTGGCGGCCTTCTATAACGGACAGGGGTAGCAGGACGCGACCTCTAGAAGGAACCAGGTAGAACAAGCAAGAAGAAATGGCCAGGTGGACCATAATACAAGCAACAAGCAAAGTGGTCAGGACAGCTGTGGGACCACCCGGACTCCAAATAGGTAAGTAAGCCCCGCTAACACATGTGATAATTCTTTCAGGTGACGGCTTGGAGATGAGTCAGACCAATCCAGCCCGAGGAGAAATGATGTAGAACAGGCTTGGCACTTGGGCGATCAAACGAAAGGGGGAAACAGCACCC
Organism: Syngnathus scovelli; assembly: GCF_024217435.2. NCBI lineage: Eukaryota > Metazoa > Chordata > Actinopteri > Syngnathiformes > Syngnathidae > Syngnathus > Syngnathus scovelli. Next base: position 33,794 of record NW_026061677.1, read on the forward strand.
ACACATTATCCTCCGAACAGAGCGTGGCAAGGATATCGGCCAGAATTGCCGTGCTGGCTCATCAAATCGGCAGACGTACAGTTGCATTGGGAGGGGCTGTGCGGACTGGGTGACCTTCCTGACCCGAAAGGTGAGAGATTCTCCCTGAGTGTAATGTCTCGGACTCTGCGGCGGTCTGATATCTCTGATGGTGGAGATGAAACTTTGAGACTGCGGGGGTGCCCGGGCCCCTGCCTGTCCCAGCAGGGGCTCATGAAGGTTCCTTCCCGAGGGTGGCTGAAGAGACCAAGCAGCCACACTTAACCTCTTCCGGCGGCGTGTTTGTGGTTGGGCACGTCGTGTGCGCTTCAACCTCTCCGGTGGCCACGGGGACCAACCACCGGATGATTGCTCGGGGTCCCCAAACGGACTGTAGTCACTTCTACAGGCCACGGCTGCGAAAACTCCTTTGGTTCGGAAAGTCCGTATACACAGCTGCACAGGTCGGGGTCACAGTCAGTCTGGCCGTAGGAGCGGGTGGATCCAGGCTGGCGAAGCCTCTGAGAACTCCTCAGTGGAACATGAGTCCGCCCTCCCGTAATGAGGGTAGGGTCGGCGGGCGTCGGATATGGGCCACAGCTCGTTGGGAGAGCTTGGATATACAGGGCCCCACGGCCAATTTAATGCGATGTGGAGCGCACGCGGTTGATGGTGGCACGGTGCATATGCTCAATGAGGGTAAGAGCATGTAGGGTAAAACGAGTGAGGAAGAATGGGAGGTCCCTGTGCGACGATGCGGCAGGCAGCGGAAAGAATAATGGGATCGCTGCTGCGCTAGTCAAGGAAGTAGGTCGGGGGCCTGAACCGACCGAGTCTCCTGCTTCAGATGCCATGTCGGGCCGCGGGGCCGCATGGGTCAATCTTGGCTAGTAGGATGCTCAGTGGCGGGCCCAGGCAGGAACAGGGATAGGCTCCCTGAGCTGGGTCCGGCGAGGAAGCAACTGCGAGGCTGTTTGCAACATGATCGATGCGTGGAGTCACCCCCGGGACTCACAAGGGGTCCGAGACCCAGTTGTTGTAGCTGCTGGCTTCCCCCCCCAAGGGCTAGATGTCACCATAGGTGTGTACCTGTGGTGGTGGGGTAAGCCCCGCACCAATGGCTGCGTTTATCGGCTCCGAAGGAGTTTCTGTGACTCGGTTTCTTATGATCTTCTCCTGCATGTATTGG
>NW_026061677.1:40000-60000 GCF_024217435.2 Syngnathus scovelli
ATCCCCAAGCGCCATCCCCGACCGCCACCCCCCGACCGCCACAAGGCGACCGCCACCAGCCGACCGCCACAAGGCGACAGCCACCATCCCCAAGCGCCACCCCCGACCGCCGCCCCCCGACCGCCCCAAGGCGACCGCCACCAGCCGACCGCCACAAGGCGACAGCCACCATCCCCAAGCGCCATCCCCGACCGCCACCAGCCGACCGCCACCAGCCGACCGCCACAAGGCGACAGCCACCATCCCCAAGCGCCATCCCCGACCGCCACCAGCCGACCGCCACAAGGCGACAGCCACCATCCCCAAGCGCCATCCCCGACCGCCACCAGCCGACCGCCACCAGCCGACCGCCACCAGCCGACCGCCACAAGGCGACAGCCACCATCCCCAAGCGCCACCCCCGACCGCCACCAGCCGACCGCCACAAGGCGACAGCCACCATCCCCAAGCGCCATCCCCGACCGCCACCAGCCGACCGCCACAAGGCGACAGCCACCATCCCCAAGCGCCACCCCCGACCGCCACCAGCCGACCGCCACCAGCCGACCGCCACAAGGCGACAGCCACCATCCCCAAGCGCCACCCCCGACCGCCACCAGCCGACCGCCACCAGCCGACCGCCACAAGGCGACAGCCACCATCCCCAAGCGCCATCCCCGACCGCCACCACCCGACCGCCACCAGCCGACCGCCACCAGCCGACCGCCACCAGCCGACCGCCACAAGGCGACAGCCACCATCCCCAAGCGCCACCCCCGACCGCCACCAGCCGACCGCCACAAGGCGACAGCCACCATCCCCAAGCGCCATCCCCGACCGCCACCAGCCGACCGCCACCAGCCGACCGCCACCGGCCGACCGCCACCGGCCGTTCGCGGTGTGCGCCGCCGTTCCCCAAGCACCCTCCGGGACGAAGCCGGAGCCGGAGAATAGCAGCGGCCGTGCGTAAAAGCTGCGGCCGGGCCTCGCGGAAGGTCCCCGGGCAGCGAGCTGCCGAGCCCCGGCCTCCAGCTTCCACCAGATAATAGGACCGGGCGCGCGCAAAAGCTGCGGCCGGGCCTGGCGGAAGGTCCTCGGGCATCCAGCGAGATCACACGGCCCCCACCGGAGGCGGCTAGCGCCTCCGTAGAGTAGTGCCGGCCCGTGGAAGCGGCCGCCCGTCAGCCTGCGTTGCCGCTGGTCGAAAAATGCACTAAGTGCCAAACCCCATTCATTTACAACGGCGTGTCCGCCAGAGGGCGCACTTCCCCCGGCGGACCAGCCGGCGGGGCTCGTTAGAGAGTGTATCCGCCTGGCAGTGCCTCCTGGACGGCCTGTATTCCGGACCGCGACCGCTAACTTACGGGAGCCTAAACGGCCCGCGGACCAGCCGGCGGGTCCTCCGTGAAAGCCTATCCGCCTGGCGGTGCCTCCTGGACGGCCTGGATTCCGGACCGCGACCGCTAACTTACGGGACCCTAAACGGCCCGCGGACCAGCCGGCGGCTCCTCCGTGAAAGCCTATCCGCCTGGCGGTGGCTCCGGGCCGGCCTGGATTCCGGACCGCCACCGCTCACTCGCGGGACCCTAATCGGCCCGCGGACCAGCCGGCGGGACCTCCGTGAAAGCCTATCCGCCTGGCGGTGCCTCCTGGACGGCCTGGATTCCGGACCGCGACCGCTAACTTACGGGACCCTAAACGGCCCGCGGACCAGCCGGCGGCTCCTCCGTGAAAGCCTATCCGCCTGGCGGTGGCTCCGGGCCGGCCTGGATTCCGGACCGCCACCGCTCACTCGCGGGACCCTAATCGGCCCGCGGACCAGCCGGCGGGACCTCCGTGAAAGCCTATCCGCCTGGCGGTGCCTCCTGGCCGGCCTGGATTCCGGACCGCCACCGCTCACTCGCGGGACCCTAATCGGCCCGCGGACCAGCCGGCGGATCCTCCGTGAAAGCCTATCCGCCTTCGCCGGTTCCCCGGCCGGCCACGGGTGGCGAGAATCCGGCCTCCTCGCCCGGAGCGCGCTTCGACTTGGGCGAAAAATGCACCAAGTGCCAAACCCCATTCATTTACAACGGCGTGTCCGCCAGAGGGCGCACTTCCTCCGGCCGGCGGGGCTCGTTAGAGAGCGCGTCCGCCTTGGCCGGTTCCCCGGCCGGCCACGGGTGGCGAGAATCCGGCCTCCTCGCCCGGAGCGCGCTTCGACTTGGGCGAAAAATGCACCAAGTGCCAAACCCCATTCATTTACAACGGCGTGTCCGCCAGAGGGCGCACTTCCTCCGGCCGGCGGGGCTCGTTAGAGAGCGCGTCCGCCTTGGCCGGTTCCCCGGCCGGCCACGGGTGGCGAGAATCCGGCCTCCTCGCCCGGAGCGCGCTTCGACTTGGGCGAAAAATGCACCAAGTGCCAAACCCCATTCATTTACAACGGCGTGTCCGCCAGAGGGCGCACTTCCTCCGGCCGGCGGGGCTCGTTAGAGAGCGCGTCCGCCTTCGCCGGTTCCCCGGTCGGCCGCGAACGGCGAAAAGCCGGCCTCTTCCCCCGGAGCCCGGTGGGCGAATTTTTTTTTTTTTTTTTTTTTTCAAAGTGCCAACGGCTCTCGCGCCGCGCTGCGTCCGCCTTCGCCGGTTCCCCGGTCGGCCCGAACGAGCGAAAATTCGGCCTCTTGCCCCGGAGCCCGGTCGGCGAATTATTTATTTATTTATTTATTTATTTATTTTTCCAAAGTGCCAACGGCTCTCGCGCCGCGATGCGTCCGCCTTCGCCGGTTCCCCGGTCGGCCACGAACGGCCAAAAATCGGCCTCTCCCCCCGGAGCCCGGTCGGCGAATTATTATTTATTTATTTATTTATTTATTTATTTATTTATTTTTCCAAAGTGCCAACGGCTCTCGCGCCGCGATGCGTCCGCCTTCGCCGGTTCCCCGGTCGGCCACGAAGTATTGCGCATGATTATACGCGATGTTAATATTTATTTAATTATTAAATAAATACATACATGTGTTTATTAATGATATACGCGATGTTAATATTTATTTAATTATTACCTATATTATGAATAAACTAACGGTGATTTTACACGATTTGACTACATACGTGACCGTGATATAGTGCCGAGGGCTCCCGCGCCGTCACGCGTCCGCCTTGGCACGGGTCGCCCGCGGCAGCGAGCGTTCGGCTCGCGGGGGTCCGCGGGGTGTTATTAGGGAGTGCGGCAGCCGTGCCGAGGCTCCGGCCGGCCGCCGGAAGTCCGGCGGGGGAGCGTCGGAGCTCCGCGAGGCCGGCCGGGGAGCCTCTTAGTCATCGCCCGCGCTCGCGGTGGTCCCGGTCGCTTAAAGTGCCACGGGAGGCGTAGCGATGCCAGTGAGTGTGCGCCAAGTGCGAGAGGCGGTGCATTTACGCGCCGTGTCCGCGAGAGGGAGGCAATTCCCCGTTGCGACCTCCGGGAGATCAGCGGGCCGTTCAAATCGCTTAGCCGGGGTGCCGGGAGCCTCCTCGGGCGTCGAGTTAGGAGGGGGGCGCGCGGAGAACCGGCCGGAGGTCCCCTGGAAGCTCAGCGGGCCGTGGGAAACGCTTGGCCGGGGTGCCGGGAGCCTCGGCCGGCTTAAAAGTGAGGAGGAAAGCGCGCGGAGAACCGGCCGGAGGTCCCCTGGAAACTCAGCGGGACGTGGGAAAAAGCTCAGCCGGGGTGCCGGAAGCCTCGGCCGGCTTAAAACGTGAGGAGGAAAGCACCGGGAGAACCGGCTGGAGGTCTTCTGGAAGCTCAGCGGGCCGTTCAAAACGCTTAGCCGAGGTGCCTGGAGCCTCGGCCGGCTTACAAGTGAGGAGGAAAGCGCGCGGAGAACCGGCCGGAGGTCCCCTGGAAGCTCAGCGGGCCGTGGGAAACGCTTGGCCGGGGTGCCTGGAGCCTCGGCCGGCTTAAAAGTGAGGAGGAAAGCGCGCGGAGAACCGGCCGGAGGTCCCCTGGAAGCTCAGCGGGCCGTGGGAAAAAGCTTAGCCGGGGTGCCGGAAGCCTCGGCCGGCTTAAAACGTGAGGAGGAAAGCACCGGGAGAACCGGCTGGAGGTCTTCTGGAAGCTCAGCGGGCCGCCGAAAACGCGTAGCCGAGGTGCCGGGAGCCTCCTCGGGCGTCAAAAGTGAGGAGCGACGCACCCCCGAGAACCGCCTGGGTCCTCCAGCCACCGTTGAAAAAGACGTCGAGTCAGGCTACCTTAAGAGAGTCACAGCTACTCCCGCCGTTTACCCGCGCGGAGCGTCATCGCCTCCGCGAACCGTCAAAAATAAATAAATACATGAATAAATGTCAAGTGAGCCTACCTTAAGAGAGTCGTAGTTACTCCCGCCGTTTGGCCGCTCAAAGTGTCATCGGAAGCGGACCCACGCAAGTAAGTGTGCGCAAAGTGCGAGAGGTGGTGTTTTTACTCGCCGCGTCCGCCAGAGGGAGGCAATTCCCCGCCGCGGCGGCACCGGCAGCTTCCGAGCGTCTCCCCGAGCGCTCGGAAGTCCGTGCGGGGGGGAGATGAGAGCCGTGCGAGGTACCAGGTGGAGCCGGACGGCGCGGTGCTTCCAAGCAGCCGATCCGCTGGGCTTGGAGCTATTTTCGGCCACTTGGCGCGCGAGCACGGCCTCCCGGCGGTGCCGGGGGGTGGTGCGCGAGCGCGCCGGCCGCCGGAGGTCCCGCGGAGGAGCGTCGGAGCTCCGCGAGGCCGGGGAGCCTCTCGGTAATCACCCGGGGCCGGCGGAGCGTTATTCGGCCGCTCTGCGCGCGCGCGCACGGCCTCCCGGCGGTGCCGGGGGGTGGTGCGCGAGCGCGCCGGCCGCCGGAGGTCCCGCGGAGGAGCGTCGGAGCTCCGCGAGGCCGGGGAGCCTCTCGGTAATCACCCGGGGCCGGCGGAGCGTTATTCGGCCGCTCTGCGCGCGCGCGCACGGCCTCCCGGCGGTGCCGGGGGGTGGTGCGCGAGCGCGCCGGCCGCCGGAGGTCCCGCGGAGGAGCGTCGGAGCTCCGCGAGGCCGGGGAGCCTCTCGGTAATCACCCGGGGCCGGCGGAGCGTTATTCGGCCGCTCTGCGCGCGCGCGCACGGCCTCCCGGCGGTGCCGGGGGGTGGTGCGCGAGCGCGCCGGCCGCCGGAGGTCCCGCGGAGGAGCGTCGGAGCTCCGCGAGGCCGGGGAGCCTCTCGGTAATCACCCGGTGGCCGGCGGAGCGTTATTCGGCCGCTCTGCGCGCGCGCACGGCCTCCCGGCGGTGCCGGGGGGTGGTGCGCGAGCGCGCCGGCCGCCGGAGGTCCCGCGGAGGAGCGTCGGAGCTCCGCGAGGCCGGGGAGCCTCTCGGTAATCACCCGGGGCCGGCGGAGCGTTATTCGGCCGCTCTGCGCGCGCGCGCACGGCCTCCCGGCGGTGCCGGGGGGTGGTGCGCGAGCGCGCCGGCCGCCGGAGGTCCCGCGGAGGAGCGTCGGAGCTCCGCGAGGCCGGGGAGCCTCTCGGTAATCACCCGGGGCCGGCGGAGCGTTATTCGGCCGCTCTGCGCGCGCGCGCACGGCCTCCCGGCGGTGCCGGGGGGTGGTGCGCGAGCGCGCCGGCCGCCGGAGGTCCCGCGGAGGAGCGTCGGAGCTCCGCGAGGCCGGGGAGCCTCTCGGTAATCACCCGGGGCCGGCGGAGCGTTATTCGGCCGCTCTGCGCGCGCGCGCACGGCCTCCCGGCGGTGCCGGGGGGTGGTGCGCGAGCGCGCCGGCCGCCGGAGGTCCCGCGGAGGAGCGTCGGAGCTCCGCGAGGCCGGGGAGCCTCTCGGTAATCACCCGGGGCCGGCGGAGCGTTATTCGGCCGCTCTGCGCGCGCGCGCACGGCCTCCCGGCGGTGCCGGGGGGTGGTGCGCGAGCGCGCCGGCCGCCGGAGGTCCCGCGGAGGAGCGTCGGAGCTCCGCGAGGCCGGGGAGCCTCTCGGTAATCACCCGGGGCCGGCGGAGCGTTATTCGGCCGCTCTGCGCGCGCGCGCACGGCCTCCCGGCGGTGCCGGGGGGTGGTGCGCGAGCGCGCCGGCCGCCGGAGGTCCCGCGGAGGAGCGTCGGAGCTCCGCGAGGCCGGGGAGCCTCTCGGTAATCACCCGGGGCCGGCGGAGCGTTATTCGGCCGCTCTGCGCGCGCGCGCACGGCCTCCCGGCGGTGCCGGGGGGTGGTGCGCGAGCGCGCCGGCCGCCGGAGGTCCCGCGGAGGAGCGTCGGAGCTCCGCGAGGCCGGGGAGCCTCTCGGTAATCACCCGGGGCCGGCGGAGCGTTATTCGGCCGCTCTGCGCGCGCGCACGGCCTCCCGGCGCCTCCGCGAACCGCCAAAATAAATGTCAAGTGAGCCTACCTTAAGAGAGTCACAGTTACTCCCGCCGTTTACCCGCGCGGAGCGTCATCGCCTCCGCGAACCGTCAAAAATAAATAAATACATGAATGAATAAATGTCAAGTGAGCCTACCTTAAGAGAGTCACAGTTACTCCCGCCGTTTACCCGCGCGGAGCGTCATCGCCTCCGCGAACCGTCAAAAATAAATAAATACATGAATAAATAGTCAAGTGAGCCTACCTTAAGAGAGTCGTAGTTACTCCCGCCGTTCGGCCGCTTAAAGTGCCACGGGAGGCGTAGCAATGCGAGTGAGTGTGCGCCAAGTGCGAGAGGCGGTGTATTTACTCGCCGTGTCCGCGAGAGGGAGGTAACTCCCCGTTGCGACCTCCGGGAGAGCAACGGGCCGCCGAAAACGCTCAGCCGAGGTGCTGGAAGCCTCGGCCGGCTCGCAAAGCGAGGCGCGAGGCACCGGGAGAACCGGCTGGAGGTCCCTCGGAAGCTCAGCGGGCCGTGGAGAAAGCTTAGCCGGGGTGCTGGAAGCCTCGGCCGGCTCACAAAGCGAGGCGCGAGGCACCGGGAGAACCGGCTGCAGGTCCCCTGGAAGCTCAGCGGGCCGTGGAGAAAGCTTAGCCGGGGTGCTGGAAGCCTCGGCCGGCTCACAAAGCGAGGCGCGAGGCACCGGGAGAACCGGCTGGAGGTCCCTCGGAAGCTCAGCGGGCCGTGGAGAAAGCTTAGCCGGGGTGCCGGAAGCCTCGGCCGGCTTAAAATGTGAGGAGGAAACCGGCTGGACGTCTTCTGGAAGATCAGCGGGCCGTGGAAAATGCTAAGCCGAGGTGCTGGTTGTCGAATAAGGCTCCGCCATCTCGTAGAAGGTGCTAATAAAGTTCATATCCGCTCGGCTGGAGGTAATTGGCCAGCGGACCGGCCGGCGGGACCTCCGTGACCGCCTATCCGCCTGCCGGTGGCTGCTGGCCGGCGTGCATTCCGGGCCGCGACCGCTAACTTACGGGACCCTAAATGGCCCGCGGACCAGCTGGCGGGACCTCCGTGACAGCCTACCCGCCTGGCGGTGGCTGCTGGCCGGCGCGGATTCCGGGCCGCGACCGCTAACTTACGGGACCCTAATTGGCCCGCGGACCGGCTGGCGGGACCTCCGTGAAAGCCCATCCGCCTGCCGGTGCCTCCTGGCCGGCGTGGATTCCGGGCCGCAACCGCTAACTTACGGGACCATAAATGGCCCGCGGACCAGCTGGCGGGACCTCCGTGACCGCCTATCCGCCTGGCGGTGCCTCCTGGCCGGCCTGGATTCCGGGCCGCGACCGCTCACCTACGGGACCCTAAATGGCCCGCGGACCAGCCGGCGGGACCTCCGTGACAGCCTACCCGCCTCCCGGTGGCTGCTGGCCGGCGCGGATTCCGGGCCGCGACCGCTAACTTACGGGACCCCAATTGGCCCGCGGACCAGCCGGCGGGACCCCCGTGACCGCCTATCCGCCTTGGCCGGTTCCCCGGCCGGCCACGGATGGCGAGAATCCGGCCTCCTCGCCCGGAGCGCTCGTCGGCTTCGGCGAAAAATGCACTAAGTGCCAAACCCCATTCATTTACAACGGCGTGTCCGCCAGAGGGCGCACTTCCCCCCGCGGACCGGCCGGCGGGACCTCCGTGACCGCCTATCCGCCTGGCGGTGGCTGCGGGCCGGCGCGAATTCCGGGCCGCGACCGCTAACTTACGGGACCCCAATTGGCCCGCGGACCAGCCGGCGGGACCTCCGTGACCGCCTATCCGCCTGCGCTGGTTCCCCGGTCGGCGTGGATTCCGGACCGCGACCGCTAAATTACGGGACCCAAATTGGCCCGCGGACCAGCCGGCGGGACCTCCGTGACCGCCTATCCGCCTCCGCTGGTTCCCCGGTCGGCGTGGATTCCGGACCGCGACCGCTAAATTACGGGACCCAAAATGGCCCGCGGACCAGCCGGCGGGACCTCCGTGACCGCCTATCCGCCTCCGCTGGTTCCCCGGTCGGCGTGGATTCCGGACCGCGACCGCTAAATTACGGGACCCAAATTGGCCCGCGGACCAGCCGGCGGGACCTCCGTGACCGCCTATCCGCCTCCGCTGGTTCCCCGGTCGGCGTGGATTCCGGACCGCGACCGCTAAATTACGGGACCCAAAATGGCCCGCGGACCAGCCGGCGGGACCTCCGTGACCGCCTATCCGCCTCCGCTGGTTCCCCGGTCGGCGTGGATTCCGGACCGCGACCGCTAAATTACGGGACCCAAAATGGCCCGCGGACCAGCCGGCGGGACCTCCGTGACCGCCTATCCGCCTCCGCTGGTTCCCCGGTCGGCGTGGATTCCGGACCGCGACCGCTAAATTACGGGACCCAAATTGGCCCGCGGACCAGCCGGCGGGACCTCCGTGACCGCCTATCCGCCTCCGCTGGTTCCCCGGTCGGCGTGGATTCCGGACCGCGACCGCTAAATTACGGGACCCAAAATGGCCCGCGGACCAGCCGGCGGGACCTCCGTGACCGCCTATCCGCCTCCGCTGGTTCCCCGGTCGGCGTGGATTCCGGACCGCGACCGCTAAATTACGGGACCCAAAATGGCCCGCGGACCAGCCGGCGGGACCTCCGTGACCGCCTATCCGCCTCCGCTGGTTCCCCGGTCGGCGTGGATTCCGGACCGCGACCGCTAAATTACGGGACCCAAAATGGCCCGCGGACCAGCCGGCGGGACCTCCGTGACCGCCTATCCGCCTCCGCTGGTTCCCCGGTCGGCGTGGATTCCGGACCGCGACCGCTAAATTACGGGACCCAAATTGGCCCGCGGACCAGCCGGCGGGACCTCCGTGACCGCCTATCCGCCTCCGCTGGTTCCCCGGTCGGCGTGGATTCCGGACCGCGACCGCTAAATTACGGGACCCAAAATGGCCCGCGGACCAGCCGGCGGGACCTCCGTGACCGCCTATCCGCCTCCGCTGGTTCCCCGGTCGGCGTGGATTCCGGACCGCGACCGCTAAATTACGGGACCCAAAATGGCCCGCGGACCAGCCGGCGGGACCTCCGTGACCGCCTATCCGCCTCCGCTGGTTCCCCGGTCGGCCACAGATGACGAATATTCGGCCTCTCGCTCTGGAAGTCCTGCCGACTTAGCCGAAAATTTTCTAAGTGCCATCGGCTCTCGCTCGGAAAAGTGTCCGCCTCGTCTGGTTCCCCAGCTCGGCCTCAGAATTCGAAAATTCGGCCTCTCTGAGGTACCAGGGGTAGGCTTTATGTACTTGGTCCCCCCACTTAGTGTACTCATCACTTTACCCCCCTTTCGCAAAATATAGTCGGCACGTATGTGCAGAACTGTTTATTTTCATTTTAAAAATTTTCTAAGTGCCAGCGGAAGCTGTCACACGAACTGTCCGAGCTACCACGGTGCCCATCCCGGGCAGTGACGGCAAAAGGCCGATGTGTGTTTGATGGAAGTCTGAATAATTTCTAAGTGCCAACGGCTCAACCGCCGTAAAGTGTCCGCCTCGGCTGGTTCTCCCGGTCGGCCCGAACGAGCGAAAATTCGGCCTCTTCCCCTGGAGGTCCGGAACATTTTGGCGAATATTTTCAAAGTGCCAACGGCTGTTGCGCCGTAACGTGTCCGACCCGGCCGGTTCCTCCGGTCGGCCCGAACGAGCGAAAATTCGGCCTCTTCCCCTGGAGGTCCGGAACATTTTGGCGAATATTTTCAAAGTGCCAACGGCTGCTCCGCCGTAAAGTGTCCGACCCGGCTGGTTCCTCCGGTCGGCCCGAACGAGCGAAAATTCGGCCTCTTCCCCTGGAGGTCCGGACGACTTTGGCGAATATTTTCAAAGTGCCAACGGCTGTTGCGCCGTAACGTGTCCGACCCGGCTGGTTCCTCCGGTCGGCCCGAACGAGCGAAAATTCGGCCTCTTCCCCTGGAGGTCCGGAACATTTTGGCGAATATTTTCAAAGTGCCATCGGCTCTTCCGCCGTAAGGTGTCCGACTCGGCCGGTTCCTCCGGTCGGCCTGAACGAGCGAAAATTCGGCCTCTTCCCCTGGAGGTCCTGTCAAGTTTAACGAATATTTTCTAAGTGCCATCGGCTCTTCCGCCGTAAGGTGTCCGACTCGGCCGGTTCCTCCGGTCGGCCTGAACAAGCGAAAATTCGGCCTCTTCCCCTGGAGGTCCTGTCAAGTTTAACGAATATTTTCTAAGTGCCATCGGCTCTTCCGCCGTAAGGTGTCCGACTCGGCCGGTTCCTCCGGTCGGCCTGAACAAGCGAAAATTCGGCCTCTTCCCCTGGAGGTCCTGTCAAGTTTAACGAATATTTTCTAAGTGCGAACGGCTCTTCCGCCGTAAGGTGTCCGACCCGGCCGGTTCCTCCGGTCGGCCCGAACGAGCGAAAATTCGGCCTCTTCCCCTGGAGGTCCTGTCAAGTTTAACGAATATTTTCTAAGTGCCATCGGCTCTTCCGCCGTAAGGTGTCCGACTCGGCCGGTTCCTCCGGTCGGCCTGAACAAGCGAAAATTCGGCCTCTTCCCCTGGAGGTCCTGTCAAGTTTAACGAATATTTTCTAAGTGCCATCGGCTCTTCCGCCGTAAGGTGTCCGACTCGGCCGGTTCCCCTAGTCGGCCAAATAATGTGACAATTCGGCCTCTCGCTCTGGAAGTCCGGCCAACTTCTGCGAATATTTTCTAAGTGCCATCGGCTCTTCCGCCGTAATGTGTCCGACTCGGCCGGTTCCTCCGGTCGGCCTGAACGAGCGAAAATTCGGCCTCTTCCCCTGGAGGTCCTGTCAAGTTTAACGAATATTTTCTAAGTGCCATCGGCTCTTCCGCCGTAAGGTGTCCGTCTCGGCCGGTTCCTCCGGTCGGCCTGAACGAGCGAAAATTCGGCCTCTTCCCCTGGAGGTCCTGTCAAGTTTAACGAATATTTTCTAAGTGCCATCGGCTCTTCCGCCGTAAGGTGTCCGACTCGGCCGGTTCCTCCGGTCGGCCTGAACAAGCGAAAATTCGGCCTCTTCCCCTGGAGGTCCGTTCAAGTTTAACGAATATTTTCTAAGTGCCATCGGCTCTTCCGCCGTAAGGTGTCCGACTCGGCTGGTTGCCGATGTCGGCCAGAACAAGTGGAAACTCGGCCTCTTCCCCTGGAGGTCAGTTGAAGTTTAACGAATATTTTCAAAGTGCCAACGGCTGCTCCGCCGTAAAGCGTCCGACTCGGCTGGTTCCCGATGTCGGCCAGAACAAGTGAAAATTCGGCCTCTTCCCCTGGAGGTCCGTTCAAGATTAACGAATATTTTCTAAGTGCCAACGGCTGCTCCGCCGTAAAGCGTCCGACTCGGCTGGTTCCCGATGTCGGCCAGAACAAGTGAACATTCGGCCTCTTCCCCTGGAGGTCCGTTCAAGATTAACGAATATCTTCTAAGTGCCAACGGCTCTTGCGCCGAAAAGCGTCCGCCTCGGCTGGTTCCCGATGTCGGCCAGAACAAGTGAAAATTCGGCCTCTTCCCCTGGAGGTCCGTTCAAGATTAACTAATATTTTCTAAGTGCCAACGGCTCTTGCGCCGAAAAGCGTCCGCCTCGGCTGGTTCCCGCGGTCGGACACAAAATGTGTCAATTCGGCCTCTCTGAGGTACCAGGGGTGGGCTTTATGTACTTGGTCCCCCCACTTAGTGTACTCATCACTTTACCCCCCTTTCGCAAAATATAGTCGGCACGTATGTGCAGAACTGTTTATTTTCATTTTAAAAATTGTCTAAGTGCCAGCGGAAGCTGTCACACGAACTGTCCGAGCTACCACGGTGCCCATCCCGGGCAGTGACGGCAAAAGGCCGATGTGTGTTTGATGGAAGTCTGAATAATTTCTAAGTGCCAACGGCTCAACCGCCGTAAAGTGTCCGCCTCGGCCGGTTCTCCCGGTCGGCCCGAACGAGCGAAAATTCGGCCTCTTTCCCTGGAGGTCCGGAACATTTTGGCGAATATTTTCTAAGTGCTAACGGGTGCTCCGCCGTAAAGTGTCCGCCTCGGCTGGTTCCCCCGGTCGGCCAGAACAAGTGAAAATTCGGCCTCTTCCCCTGGAGGTCCGGAACATTTTGGCGAATATTTCCTAAGTGCCAACGGCTCAACCGCCGTAAAGTGTCCGCCTCGGCTGGTTCCTCCGGTCGGCCAGAACGAGTGAAAATTCGGCCACTTCCCCTGGAGGTCCGGAACATTTTGGCGAATATTTCCTAAGTGCCAACGGCTGCTCCGCCGTAAAGTGTCCGCCTCGGCCGGTTCCCCCGGTCGGCCAGAACAAGTGAAAATTCGGCCTCTTCCCCTGGAGGTCCGGAACATTTTGGCGAATATTTCCTAAGTGCCAACGGCTCAACCGCCGTAAAGTGTCCGCCTCGGCTGGTTCCTCCGGTCGGCCAGAACGAGCGAAAATTCGGCCTCTTCCCCTGGAGGTCCGGAACATTTTGGCGAATATTTCCTAAGTGCCAACGGCTGCTCCGCCGTAAAGTGTCCGCCTCGGCCGGTTCCCCCGGTCGGCCAGAACAAGTGAAAATCCGGCCTCTTCCCCTGGAAGTCCGGCCGAGTTAAGGCAAATATTTCCTAAGTGCCAACGGCTGTTCCGCCGTAAAGGGTCCGACTCGGCTGGTTCCCGATGTCGGCCAGAACAAGTGAAAAATCGGCCTCTTCCCCTGGAAGTCCGGCCGAGTTCGGCGAATATTTCCTAAGTGCCAACGGCTGTTCCGCCGTAAAGAGTCCGACTCGGCTGGTTCCCGATGTCGGCCAGAACAAGTGAAAATCCGGCCTCTTCCCCTGGAAGTCCGGCCGAGTTAAGGCAAATATTTCCTAAGTGCCAACGGCTGCTCAGCCTTAAAGTGTCCGACTCGGCTGGTTCCCGATGTCGGCCAGAACAAGTGAAAATCCGGCCTCTTCCCCTGGAAGTCCGGCCGAGTTAAGGCAAATATTTCCTAAGTGCCAACGGCTGCTCAGCCTTAAAGTGTCCGACTCGGCTGGTTCCCGATGTCGGCCAGAACAAGTGAAAATCCGGCCTCTTCCCCTGGAAGTCCGGCCGAGTTAAGGCAAATATTTCCTAAGTGCCAACGGCTGCTCCGCCGTAAAGTGTCCGCCTCGGCCGGTTCCCCCGGTCGGCCAGAACAAGTGAAAATCCGGCCTCTTCCCCTGGAAGTCCGGCCGAGTTAAGGCAAATATTTCCTAAGTGCCAACGGCTGTTCCGCCGTAAAGGGTCCGACTCGGCTGGTTCCCGATGTCGGCCAGAACAAGTGAAAAATCGGCCTCTTCCCCTGGAAGTCCGGCCGAGTTCGGCGAATATTTCCTAAGTGCCAACGGCTGTTCCGCCGTAAAGAGTCCGACTCGGCTGGTTCCCCCGGTCGGCCAGAACAAGTGAAAAATCGGCCTCTTCCCCTGGAAGTCCGGCCGAGTTAAGGCAAATATTTCCTAAGTGCCAACGGCTGTTCCGCCGTAAAGAGTCCGACTCGGCTGGTTCCCGATGTCGGCCAGAACAAGTGAAAATCCGGCCTCTTCCCCTGGAAGTCCGGCCGAGTTAAGGCAAATATTTCCTAAGTGCCAACGGCTGCTCAGCCTTAAAGTGTCCGACTCGGCTGGTTCCCGATGTCGGCCAGAACAAGTGAAAATCCGGCCTCTTCCCCTGGAAGTCCGGCCGAGTTAAGGCAAATATTTCCTAAGTGCCAACGGCTGCTCAGCCTTAAAGTGTCCGACTCGGCTGGTTCCCGATGTCGGCCAGAACAAGTGAAAATCCGGCCTCTTCCCCTGGAAGTCCGGCCGAGTTAAGGCAAATATTTCCTAAGTGCCAACGGCTGCTCCGCCGTAAAGTGTCCGCCTCGGCCGGTTCCCCCGGTCGGCCAGAACAAGTGAAAATCCGGCCTCTTCCCCTGGAAGTCCGGCCGAGTTAAGGCAAATATTTCCTAAGTGCCAACGGCTGTTCCGCCGTAAAGGGTCCGACTCGGCTGGTTCCCGATGTCGGCCAGAACAAGTGAAAAATCGGCCTCTTCCCCTGGAAGTCCGGCCGAGTTCGGCGAATATTTCCTAAGTGCCAACGGCTGTTCCGCCGTAAAGAGTCCGACTCGGCTGGTTCCCCCGGTCGGCCAGAACAAGTGAAAAATCGGCCTCTTCCCCTGGAAGTCCGGCCGAGTTAAGGCAAATATTTCCTAAGTGCCAACGGCTGTTCCGCCGTAAAGGGTCCGACTCGGCTGGTTCCCGATGTCGGCCAGAACAAGTGAAAATCCGGCCTCTTCCCCTGGAAGTCCGGCCGAGTTAAGGCAAATATTTCCTAAGTGCCAACGGCTGCTCAGCCTTAAAGTGTCCGACTCGGCTGGTTCCCGATGTCGGCCAGAACAAGTGAAAATCCGGCCTCTTCCCCTGGAAGTCCGGCCGAGTTAAGGCAAATATTTCCTAAGTGCCAACGGCTGCTCAGCCTTAAAGTGTCCGACTCGGCTGGTTCCCGATGTCGGCCAGAACAAGTGAAAATCCGGCCTCTTCCCCTGGAAGTCCGGCCGAGTTAAGGCAAATATTTCCTAAGTGCCAACGGCTGCTCCGCCGTAAAGTGTCCGCCTCGGCCGGTTCCCCCGGTCGGCCAGAACAAGTGAAAATCCGGCCTCTTCCCCTGGAAGTCCGGCCGAGTTAAGGCAAATATTTCCAAAGTGCCAACGGCTGTTCCGCCGTAAAGGGTCCGACTCGGCTGGTTCCCGATGTCGGCCAGAACAAGTGAAAAATCGGCCTCTTCCCCTGGAAGTCCGGCCGAGTTCGGCGAATATTTCCTAAGTGCCAACGGCTGTTCCGCCGTAAAGAGTCCGACTCGGCTGGTTCCCCCGGTCGGCCAGAACAAGTGAAAAATCGGCCTCTTCCCCTGGAAGTCCGGCCGAGTTAAGGCAAATATTTCCTAAGTGCCAACGGCTGTTCCGCCGTAAAGAGTCCGACTCGGCTGGTTCCCGATGTCGGCCAGAACAAGTGAAAATCCGGCCTCTTCCCCTGGAAGTCCGGCCGAGTTAAGGCAAATATTTCCTAAGTGCCAACGGCTGCTCAGCCTTAAAGGTCCCGACTCGGCTGGTTCCCGATGTCGGCCAGAACAAGTGACAATTCGGCCTCTTCCCCTGGAGGTCTTTTCAAGTTTAACGAATATTTTCTAAGTGCCAACGGCTGCTCCGCCTTAAAGCGTCCGACTCGGCTGGTTCCCGATGTCGGCCAGAACAAGTGAAAATTCGGCCTCTTCCCCTGGAGGTCTTTTCAAGTTTAACGAATATTTTCTAAGTGCCAACGGCTGCTCCGCCTTAAAGCGTCCGACTCGGCTGGTTCCCGATGTCGGCCAGAACAGGTGAAAATTCGGCCTCTTCCCCTGGAGGTCCGTTCAAGTTTGGGGAATATTTTCTAAGTGCCAACAGCTGCTCCGCCTTAAAGCGTCCGACTCGGCTGGTTCCCGATGTCGGGCAGAACAAGTGAAAATTCGGCCTCTTCCCCTGGAGGTCCGTTCAAGTTTGGCGAATATTTTCTAAGTGCCAACGGCTGCTCCGCCTTAAAGCGTCCGACTCGGCTGGTTCCCGATGTCGGGCAGAACAAGTGACAATTCGGCCTCTTCCCCTGGAAGTCCGGCCGAGTTTGGCGAATATTTTCTAAGTGCCAACGGCTGCTCCGCCGTAAAGAGTCCGACTCGGCTGGTTCCCGATGTCGGCCAGAAAAAGTGACAATTCGGCCTCTTCCCCTGGAGGTCCTTTGAAGTTTAGCGAATATTTTCTAAGTGCCAACGGCTCTTGCGCCGAAAAGCGTCCGCCTCGGCTGGTTCCCGCGGTCGGCCGTAATAGGCGAAAATTCGGCCTCTTCCCCTGGAGCGACCTCCAAATTTGGGCGAAATTTTTTCTAAGTGCCTAAAGGTACCAGGGGTTTGGGTACCAGGGGTGCATTACCAACTGGTCTTTTGTCAACCCATGTACTTTTTCTAGAGTACATGGGTTGGTCCCCCCACTTAGTGTACTCATCACTTTACCCCCCTTTCGCAAAATATAGTCAGAACGAGCATGGGGGACGCAATTGTTTTCCATGCAAATCAATTGGGCCTGGTCCGAGCGCTGGTAACGGCCGCCAGCAAGCGTCCCCTGCTCGGATAGCAGAACTGAAGAAGGCACGGCACTTCCAGAGAGAGAGAGAAAATTTTCTAAGTGCCACATTTCTCAAAAATTTTCAAAGTGCCACATTTCTCAAAAAATTTCTAAGTGCCACATTTCTCAAAAAATTTCTAAGTGCCACATCTCTCAAAAAATTTCAAAGTGCCACATCTCTCAAAAACTTTCAAAGTGCCACATCTCTGAAAAACTTTCTAAGTGCCACGGCACGGCTGTGAAATATTCAAAGTCCTACAGGCATTGGCAGAATGCGCGGACGGCCGTCTGCTCCCGGCGGCCGCCGCGAAGCTACTACCCCCTCCCGGGGACGGCTGTCTGCTCCCGGCAGCCGTCCTTACCCCCCTCCCCCGTTTGCACCGCCTGAAGTTAGACCCGCCTTGGTAGGGCCCCCACCGGCCCCGGCTCGCCGGCGTTGGGTGGACGGTTCCTGCCCACTTGCGGGTCCCGGTCGCTTGGCAACCGACCGGGGAGGACCAGCCGCCTCCTTAAACACAGGCTGGAAGGGAAATCCGGTCAAGCTACGGAGGACCGGCCGCCTCCTTAAACACAGGCCGGAAGGGAAATCCGATCAAGCTACGGAGGACCGGTCGCCTCCCTAAACACAGGCCGGGCAAAAATCTGCGAATGGGCCCGTCAAGGGTAGTGGGTCATCCAAGGTGGGAGGTACCGGCCGCCTCCCTAAACACAGGCCGGGCAAAAATCTGCGAATGGGCCCGTCAAGGGTAGTGGGTCATCCAAGGTGGGAGGTACCGGCCGCCTCCTTAAACACAGGCCGGGCAAAAATCTGCGAATGGCCCGTCAAGGGTAGAAGGTCATCCAAGGAGGGAGGTACCGGCCGCCTCCTTAAACACAGGCCGGGCAAAAATCTGCGAATGGCCCGTCAAGGGTTGTTGGTCATCCAAGGAGGGAGGTACCGGCCGCCTCCTTAAACACAGGCCGGGCAAAAATCTGCGAATGGCCCGTCAAGGGTTGTTGGTCATCCAAGGAGGGAGGTACCGGCCGCCTCCTTAAACACAGGCCGGGCAAAAATCTGCGAACGGCCCGTCAAGGGTTCTGTCTCATCCAAGAAAGGGGTACCGGCCGCCTCAGAGGCCGGAGCGAAGGGGGCGAAAGGCTGTCGATGGGGAAGGATCGGGGCCACGGCTAATCTAGCGATGCCCGCGTCGGGCGGTCACTCCGACGAATGAGCGGGGCC
Organism: Syngnathus scovelli; assembly: GCF_024217435.2. Classification (NCBI taxonomy): domain Eukaryota; kingdom Metazoa; phylum Chordata; class Actinopteri; order Syngnathiformes; family Syngnathidae; genus Syngnathus; species Syngnathus scovelli. The sequence goes on from NW_026061677.1 coordinate 57,631, forward strand.
GAATCCGGCGCGAGGCGGCCTTCAGGCACGTGGTTCGAGACGACCTCACCCGGCTCTAGCCCGGAGGATCGGAGGCAACGGCCGTCTCCTTAAGCTAAGGCCGGACGAAAATCTGCGGATGCGGTCCATCCAAGGCAGACGGAGGTACCGGCCGCCTCGGTAAATAAAGCCCGGGCAAAAATCTGCGAACGGCCCGTCAAGGGTTCTGTCTCATCCAAGAAAGGGGTACCGGCCGCCTCAGAGGCCGGAGCGAAGGGGGCGAAAGGCTGTCGATGGGGAAGGATCGGGGCCACGGCTAATCTAGCGATGCCCGCGTCGGGCGGTCACTCCGACGAATGAGCGGGGCCGAATCCGGCGTAGGCGGCCTTCAGGCACGTGGTTCGAGACGACCTCACCCGGCTCTAGCCCGGAGCGAATATCATCTCCAAGGTGTGGAGGCAACGGCCGTCTCCTTAAGCTAAGGCCGGACGAAAATCTGCGGATGCGGTCCATCCAAGGCAGACGGAGGTACCGGCCGCCTCGGTAAATAAAGCCCGGGCAAAAATCTGCGAACGGCCCGTCAAGGGTTCTGTCTCATCCAAGAAAGGGGTACCGGCCGCCTCAGAGGCCGGAGCGAAGGGGGCGAAAGGCTGTCGATGGGGAAGGATCGGGGCCACGGCTAATCTAGCGATGCCCGCGTCGGGCGGTCACTCCGACGAATGAGCGGGGCCGAATCCGGCGTAGGCGGCCTTCAGGCACGTGGTTCGAGACGACCTCACCCGGCTCTAGCCCGGAGGATCGGAGGCAACGGCCGTCTCCTTAAGCTAAGGCCGGACGAAAATCTGCGGATGCGGTCCATCCAAGGCAGACGGAGGTACCGGCCGCCTCGGTAAACAGAGGCCGGGCAAAAATCTGCGAACGGTCCGTCAAGGATTCTGTCTCATCCAAGAAAGGGGGTACCGGCCGCCTTACTAACAGGCCGGAGCACAGGGGGCGAAAGGCTGTCGATGGGGAAGGATCGGGGCCACGGCTAATCTAGCGATGCCCGCGTCGGGCGGTCACTCCGACGAATGAGCGGGGCCGAATCCGGCGTAGGCGGCCTTCAGGCACGTGGTTCGAGACGACCTCACCCGGCTCTAGCCCGGAGGATCGGAGGCAACGGCCGTCTCCTTAAGCTAAGGCCGGACGAAAATCTGCGGATGCGGTCCATCCAAGGCAGACGGAGGTACCGGCCGCCTCGGTAAACAAAGCCCGGGCAAAAATCTGCGAACGGCCCGTCAAGGGTTCTGGCTCATCCAAGAAAGGGGTACCGGCCGCCTCAGAGGCCGGAGCGAAGGGGGCGAAAGGCTGTCGATGGGGAAGGATCGGGGCCACGGCTAATCTAGCGATGCCCGCGTCGGGCGGTCACTCCGACGAATGAGCGGGGCCGAATCCGGCGCGAGGCGGCCTTCAGGCACGTGGTTCGAGACGACCTCACCCGGCTCTAGCCCGGAGCGAATATCATCTCCAAGGTGTGGAGGCAACGGCCGTCTCCTTAAGCTAAGGCCGGACGAAAATCTGCGGATGCGGTCCATCCAAGGCAGACGGAGGTACCGGCCGCCTCGGTAAACAGAGGCCGGGCGAAAATCTGCGAATGGTCCGTTAAGGATTCTCTCTCATCCAAGGAAGGGGTACCGGCCGCCTCTATTAACAGGCCGGAGCACAAGGGGGCGAAAGGCTGTCGATGGGGAAGGATCGGGGCCACGGCTAATCTAGCGATGCCCGCGTCGGGCGGTCACTCCGACGAATGAGCGGGGCCGAATCCGGCGCGAGGCGGCCTTCAGGCACGTGGTTCGAGACGACCTCACCCGGCTCTAGCCCGGAGCGAAAAACACTCTTATAACCTGACCGACATGCGCCCATGACCCGCCTTGGTAGGGCCCCCACCGGCCCCGGCTACCGCCGGCGTTGGGTGGACGGTTCCTCCCCACTTGCGGGTCGCACTCCAGCGCTACGGCCGCCGCGCGAGCGCGCGCCCCGCGCCGCCCGCGCAGGCCTAGCGCGAACCGTACGGCAGCGAAACCGAGACGCCCCGGCTCAACCTCACCCAGAGGCCATCCACGGAGGCCGAGCGCGCGATCCGACTTGCGGCACGCCACGTGGGCGTCCGCCGGCCGCGCCGGTCGACCGCGAAACCGATTTCTCAAAGACCAAGCCCGAGTCCCAACCTCCGCACATATCCGCACACGCCTTCCCGACCACCGCGAAGCGGGAGGCGTCTATCGTGGCCGCCGGGGCGTATGACCCCTCCGCGTGAGGCGTGCGGGCTCGGGGGGGCCGCAACGACCGAGTCTGACTCGGACGGGGCGCAGCTTCCCTCCCGGTCGCAGCATCAGCGCCGAACGCGCGACG
>NW_026061677.1:70000-87500 GCF_024217435.2 Syngnathus scovelli
TGGTACCTAAAAATTTCTCCAGCGGCGGGCCCCTGGCCTAAACTTTCTCCGGCCCGCGCAACACGCACTTTCCGTCGGACACGGACGGAGGCAACGTCCCCCTCCTGCGGTGACAAAAAAAATCCACCCCTGGTACCTAAAAATTTCTCCAGCGGCGGGCCCCTGGCCTAAATTTTCTCCGGCCCGCGCAACACGCACTTTGCGCCGGACGCCGGTCCCAAACCACCACCGCCGACCGCCACAAGGCGACAGCCACCATCCCCAAGCGCCATCCCCGACCGCCACAAGGCGACCGCCACAAGGCGACCGCCACAAGGCGACAGCCACCATCCCCAAGCGCCATCCCCGACCGCCACAAGGCGACCGCCACCAGCCGACCGCCACAAGGCGACAGCCACCATCCCCAAGCGCCATCCCCAAGCGCCACCCCCGACCGCCACCAGCCGACCGCCACCAGCCGACCGCCACCAGCCGACCGCCACCAGCCGACAGCCACCATCCCCAAGCGCCACCCCCGACCGCCGCCCCCCGACCGCCACAAGGCGACCGCCACCAGCCGACCGCCACAAGGCGACAGCCACCATCCCCAAGCGCCACCCCCGACCGCCACCCCCCGACCGCCACCAGCCGACCGCCACCAGCCGACCGCCACCAGCCGACCGCCACAAGGCGACAGCCACCATCCCCAAGCGCCATCCCCGACCGCCACCCCCCGACCGCCACAAGGCGACAGCCACCATCCCCAAGCGCCATCCCCGACCGCCACCCCCCGACCGCCACCAGCCGACCGCCACCAGCCGACCGCCACAAGGCGACAGCCACCATCCCCAAGCGCCATCCCCGACCGCCACAAGGCGACCGCCACAAGGCGACCGCCACCAGCCGACCGCCACAAGGCGACAGCCACCATCCCCAAGCGCCATCCCCGACCGCCACAAGGCGACCGCCACAAGGCGACCGCCACCAGCCGACCGCCACAAGGCGACAGCCACCATCCCCAAGCGCCATCCCCGACCGCCACCCCCCGACCGCCACCAGCCGACCGCCACCAGCCGACAGCCACCATCCCCAAGCGCCATCCCCAAGCGCCACCCCCGACCGCCACCAGCCGACCGCCACCAGCCGACCGCCACCAGCCGACCGCCACCAGCCGACAGCCACCATCCCCAAGCGCCATCCCCAAGCGCCACCCCCGACCGCCACCAGCCGACAGCCACCAGCCGACCGCCACCAGCCGACCGCCACCGGCCGTTCGCGGTGTGCGCCGCCGTTCCCCAAGCACCCTCCGGGACGAAGCCGGAGCCAGAGAATAGCAGCGGTGGTGCGTAAAAGCTGCGGCCGGGCCTCGCGGAAGGTCCCCGGGCGGCGAGCTGCGGAGCCCCGGCCTCCAGCTTCCACCAGGTAATAGGACCGGGCGCGCGTAAAAGCTGCGGCCGGGCCTCGCGGAAGGTCCTCGGGCATCCAGCGAGATCACACGGCCCCCACCGGAGGCGGCTAGCGCCTCCGTAGAGTAGTACCGGCCCGTGGAAGCGGCCGCCCGTCAGCCTGCGTTGCCGCTGGTCGAAAAATGCACTAAGTGCCAAACCCCATTCATTTACAACGGCGTGTCCGCCAGAGGGCGCACTTCCCCCGGCGGACCAGCCGGCGGGGCTCGTTAGAGAGTGTATCCGCCTGGCAGTGCCTCCTGGACGGCCTGTATTCCGGACCGCGACCGCTAACTTACGGGAGCCTAAACGGCCCGCGGACCAGCCGGCGGGTCCTCCGTGAAAGCCTATCCGCCTGGCGGTGCCTCCTGGCCGGCCTGGATTCCGGACCGCGACCGCTCACTCGCGGGACCCTAAACGGCCCGCGGACCAGCCGGCGGCTCCTCCGTGAAAGCCTATCCGCCTGGCGGTGGCTCCGGGCCGGCCTGGATTCCGGACCGCCACCGCTCACTCGCGGGACCCTAATCGGCCCGCGGACCAGCCGGCGGGACCTCCGTGAAAGCCTATCCGCCTGGCGGTGCCTCCTGGCCGGCCTGGATTCCGGACCGCGACCGCTCACTCGCGGGACCCTAAACGGCCCGCGGACCAGCCGGCGGCTCCTCCGTGAAAGCCTATCCGCCTGGCGGTGGCTCCGGGCCGGCCTGGATTCCGGACCGCCACCGCTCACTCGCGGGACCCTAATCGGCCCGCGGACCAGCCGGCGGGACCTCCGTGAAAGCCTATCCGCCTGGCGGTGCCTCCTGGCCGGCCTGGATTCCGGACCGCGACCGCTCACTCGCGGGACCCTAAACGGCCCGCGGACCAGCCGGCGGCTCCTCCGTGAAAGCCTATCCGCCTGGCGGTGGCTCCGGGCCGGCCTGGATTCCGGACCGCCACCGCTCACTCGCGGGACCCTAATCGGCCCGCGGACCAGCCGGCGGGACCTCCGTGAAAGCCTATCCGCCTGGCGGTGCCTCCTGGCCGGCCTGGATTCCGGACCGCCACCGCTCACTCGCGGGACCCTAATCGGCCCGCGGACCAGCCGGCGGATCCTCCGTGAAAGCCTATCCGCCTTGGCCGGTTCCCCGGCCGGCCACGGGTGGCGAGAATCCGGCCTCCTCGCCCGGAGCGCGCTTCGACTTGGGCGAAAAATGCACCAAGTGCCAAACCCCATTCATTTACAACGGCGTGTCCGCCAGAGGGCGCACTTCCTCCGGCCGGCGGGGCACGTTAGAGAGCGCGTCCGCCTTGGCCGGTTCCCCGGCCGGCCACGGGTGGCGAGAATCCGGCCTCCTCGCCCGGAGCGCGCTTCGACTTGGGCGAAAAATGCACCAAGTGCCAAACCCCATTCATTTACAACGGCGTGTCCGCCAGAGGGCGCACTTCCTCCGGCCGGCGGGGCTCGTTAGAGAGCGCGTCCGCCTTGGCCGGTTCCCCGGCCGGCCACGGGTGGCGAGAATCCGGCCTCCTCGCCCGGAGCGCGCTTCGACTTGGGCGAAAAATGCACTAAGTGCCAAACCCCATTCATTTACAACGGCGTGTCCGCCAGAGGGCGCACTTCCTCCGGCCGGCGGGGCTCGTTAGAGAGCGCGTCCGCTTTCGCCGGTTCCCCGGTCGGCCGCGAACGGCGAAAAGCCGGCCTCTTCCCCCGGAGCCCGGTGGGCGAATTTTTTTTTTTTTTTTTTTTTCAAAGTGCCAACGGCTCTCGCGCCGCGCTGCGTCCGCCTTCGCCGGTTCCCCGGTCGGCCCGAACGAGCGAAAATTCGGCCTCTTGCCCCGGAGCCCGGTCGGCGAATTATTTATTTATTTATTTATTTATTTATTTATTTATTTTTCCAAAGTGCCAACGGCTCTCGCGCCGCGATGCGTCCGCCTTCGCCGGTTCCCCGGTCGGCCACGAACGGCCAAAAATCGGCCTCTCCCCCCGGAGCCCGGTCGGCGAATTATTATTTATTTATTTATTTATTTATTTATTTTTCCAAAGTGCCAACGGCTCTCGCGCCGCGATGCGTCCGCCTTCGCCGGTTCCCCGGTCGGCCACGAAGTATTGCGCATGATTATACGCGATGTTAATATTTATTTAATTATTAAATAAATACATACATGTGTTTATTAATGATATACGCGATGTTAATATTTATTTAATTATTACCTATATTATGAATAAACTAACGGTGATTTTACACGATTTGACTACATACGTGACCGTGATATAGTGCCGAGGGCTCCCGCGCCGTCACGCGTCCGCCTTGGCACGGGTCGCCCGCGGCAGCGAGCGTTCGGCTCGCGGGGGTCCGCGGGGTGTTATTAGGGAGTGCGGCAGCCGTGCCGAGGCTCCGGCCGGCCGCCGGAAGTCCCGCGGGGGAGCGTCGGAGCTCCGCGAGGCCGGCCGGGGAGCCTCTTAGTCATCGCCCGCGCTCGCGGTGGTCCCGGTCGCTTAAAGTGCCGCGGGAGGCGTAGCGATGCGAGTGAGTGTGCGCAAAGTGCGAGAGGCGGTGCATTTACGCGCCGTGTCCGCGAGAGGGAGGCAATTCCCCGTTGCGACCTCCGGGAGATCAGCGGGCCGCCGAAAAGGCTCGGCCGGGGTGCCTGGAGCCTCCTCGGGCGTCGAGTTAGGAGGGGGGCGCGCGGAGAACCGGCTGGATGTCCCCTGGAAGCTCAGCGGGCCGTGGGAAAGGCTTGGCCGGGGTGCCTGGAGCCTCGGCCGGCTTAAAAAGTTGGGAGGGGGGCGCGCGGAGAACCGGCTGGAGGTCCCCTGGAAGCTCAGCGGGCCGTTCAAAACGCTTAGCCGAGGTGCCTGGAGCCTCGGCCGGCTTAAAAGTGAGGAGGAAAGCGCGCGGAGAACCGGCCGGAGGTCCCCTGGAAGCTCAGCGGGCCGTGGGAAAAAGCTCAGCCGGGGTGCCGGAAGCCTCGGCCGGCTTAAAACGTGAGGAGGAAAGCACCGGGAGAACCGGCTGGAGGTCTTCTGGAAGCTCAGCGGGCCGCCGAAAACGCGTAGCCGAGGTGCCGGGAGCCTCCTCGGGCGTCAAAAGTGAGGAGCGACGCACCCCCGAGAACCGCCTGGGTCCTCCAGCCACCGTTGAAAAAGACGTCGAGTCAGGCTACCTTAAGAGAGTCACAGCTACTCCCGCCGTTTACCCGCGCGGAGCGTCATCGCCTCCGCGAACCGTCAAAAATAAATAAATACATGAATAAATGTCAAGTGAGCCTACCTTAAGAGAGTCGTAGTTACTCCCGCCGTTCGGCCGCTCAAAGTGTCATCGGAAGCGGACCCACGCAAGTAAGTGTGCGCAAAGTGCGAGAGGTGGTGTTTTTACTCGCCGCGTCCGCCAGAGGGAGGCAATTCCCCGCCGCGACGGCACGGGCAGCTTCCGAGCGTCTCCCCGAGCGCTCGGAAGTCCGTGCGGGGGGGAGATGAGAGCCGTGCGAGGTACCAGGTGGAGCCGGACGGCGCGGTGCTTCCAAGCAGCCGATCCGCTGGGCTTGGAGCTATTTTCGGCCACTTGGCGCGCGAGCACGGCCTCCCGGCGGTGCCGGGGGGTGGTGCGCGAGCGCGCCGGCCGCCGGAGGTCCCGCGGAGGAGCGTCGGAGCTCCGCGAGGCCGGGGAGCCTCTCGGTAATCACCCGGGGCCGGCGGAGCGTTATTCGGCCGCTCTGCGCGCGCGCGCACGGCCTCCCGGCGGTGCCGGGGGGTGGTGCGCGAGCGCGCCGGCCGCCGGAGGTCCCGCGGAGGAGCGTCGGAGCTCCGCGAGGCCGGGGAGCCTCTCGGTAATCACCCGGGGCCGGCGGAGCGTTATTCGGCCGCTCTGCGCGCGCGCGCACGGCCTCCCGGCGGTGCCGGGGGGTGGTGCGCGAGCGCGCCGGCCGCCGGAGGTCCCGCGGAGGAGCGTCGGAGCTCCGCGAGGCCGGGGAGCCTCTCGGTAATCACCCGGGGCCGGCGGAGCGTTATTCGGCCGCTCTGCGCGCGCGCGCACGGCCTCCCGGCGGTCCCGGTCGCCTCCGCGAACCGCCAAAATAAATGTCAAGTGAGCCTACCTTAAGAGAGTCACAGTTACTCCCGCCGTTTACCCGCGCGGAGCGTCATCGCCTCCGCGAACCGTCAAAAATAAATAAGTACATAAATGAATAAATGTCAAGTGAGCCTACCTTAAGAGAGTCACAGTTACTCCCGCCGTTTACCCGCGCGGAGCGTCATCGCCTCCGCGAACCGTCAAAAATAAATAAATACATAAATAAATAGATGTCAAGTGAGCCTACCTTAAGAGAGTCACAGTTACTCCCGCCGTTTACCCGCGCGGAGCGTCATCGCCTCCGCGAACCGTCAAAAATAAATAAATACATGAATAAATAGTCAAGTGAGCATACCTTAGGAGAGTCGCAGTTACTCCCGCCGTTTACCCGCGCGGAGCGTCATCGCCTCCGCGAACCGTCAAAAATAAATAAATACATGAATAAATAAATGTCAAGTGAGCCTACCTTAAGAGAGTCACAGTTACTCCCGCCGTTTACCCGCGCAAAGTGCGAGAGGCGGTGTATTTACTCGCCGTGTCCGCGAGAGGGAGGTAACTCCCCGTTGCGACCTCCGGGAGAGCAACGGGCCGCCGAAAACGCTCAGCCGAGGTGCTGGAAGCCTCGGCCGGCTCGCAAAGCGAGGCGCGAGGCACCGGGAGAACCGGCTGGAGGTCCCCTGGAAGCTCAGCGGGCCGTGGGAAACGCTCAGCCGAGGTGCTGGAAGCCTCGGCCGGCTCACAAAGCGAGGCGCGAGGCACCGGGAGAACCGGCTGGAGGTCCCCTGGAAGCTCAGCGGGCCGTGGGAAACGCTTGGCCGGGGTGCCTGGAGCCTCGGCCGGCTTAAAAGTGAGGAGGAAGCGCGCGGAGAACCGGCTGGAGGTCCCCTGGAAGCTCAGCGGGGTGTGGGAAAAAGCTTAGCCGGGGTGCCGGAAGCCTCGGCCGGCTTAAAACGTGAGGAGGAAAGCACCGGGAGAACCGGCTGGAGGTCTTCTGGAAGCTCAGCGGGCCGTGGAGAAAGCTTAGCCGGGGTGCCGGAAGCCTCGGCCGGCTTAAAATGTGAGGAGGAAACCGGCTGGACGTCTTCTGGAAGATCAGCGGGCCGTGGAAAATGCTAAGCCGAGGTGCTGGTTGTCGAATAAGGCTCCGCCATCTCGTAGAAGGTGCTAATAAAGTTCATATCCGCTCGGCTGGAGGTAATTGGCCAGCGGACCGGCCGGCGGGACCTCCGTGACCGCCTATCCGCCTGGCGGTGCCTCCTGGCCGGCGTGCATTCCGGGCCGCGACCGCTCACTTACGGGACCCTGATTGGCCCGCGGACCGGCCGGCGGGACCTCCGTGACCGCCTATCCGCCTGGCGGTGCCTGCTGGCCGGCGTGCATTCCGGGCCGCGACCGCTCACTTACGGGACCCTGATTGGCCCGCGGACCGGCCGGCGGGACCTCCGTGACAGCCTACCCGCCTGGCGGTGGCTGCTGGCCGGCGCGGATTCCGGGCCGCGACCGCTAACTTACGGGACCCTAATTGGCCCGCGGACCAGCTGGCGGGACCTCCGTGACAGCCTACCCGCCTGGCGGTGCCTCCTGGCCGGCGTGGATTCCGGGCCGCGACCGCTAACTTACGGGACCCTAAACGGCCCGCGGACCAGCTGGCGGGACCTCCGTGACCGCCCATCCGCCTGCCGGTGCCTCCTGGCCGGCGTGGATTCCGGGCCGCGACCGCTAACTTACGGGACCATAAATGGCCCGCGGACCAGCTGGCGGGACCTCCGTGACCGCCTATCCGCCTGGCGGTGCCTCCTGGCCGGCCTGGATTCCGGGCCGCGACCGCTCACCTACGGGACCCTAAATGGCCCGCGGACCAGCCGGCGGGACCTCCGTGACAGCCTATCCGCCTCCCGGTGGCTGCTGGCCGGCGCGGATTCCGGGCCGCGACCGCTAACTTACGGGACCCCAATTGGCCCGCGGACCAGCCGGCGGGACCCCCGTGACCGCCTATCCGCCTTGGCCGGTTCCCCGGCCGGCCACGGATGGCGAGAATCCGGCCTCCTCGCCCGGAGCGCTCGTCGGCTTCGGCGAAAAATGCACTAAGTGCCAAACCCCATTCATTTACAATAGCGTGTCCGCCAGAGGGCGCAGTTCCCCCCGCGGACCGGCCGGCGGGACCTCCGTGACCGCCTATCCGCCTGGTGGTGGCTGCGGGCCGGCGCGAATTCCGGGCCGCGACCGCTAACTTACGGGACCCCGATTGGCCCGCGGACCAGCCGGCGGGACCTCCGTGACCGCCTATGCGCCTGCGCTGGTTCCCCGGCCGGCGCGAATTCCGGGCCGCGACCGCTAACTTACGGGACCCCGATTGGCCCGCGGACCAGCCGGCGGGACCTCCGTGACCGCCTATCCGCCTGCGCTGGTTCCCCGGCCGGCGCGAATTCCGGGCCGCGACCGCTAACTTACGGGACCCCGATTGGCCCGCGGACCAGCCGGCGGGACCTCCGTGACCGCCTATCCGCCTGCGCTGGTTCCCCGGCCGGCGCGAATTCCGGGCCGCGACCGCTAACTTACGGGACCCCGATTGGCCCGCGGACCAGCCGGCGGGACCTCCGTGACCGCCTATCCGCCTGCGCTGGTTCCCCGGCCGGCGCGAATTCCGGGCCGCGACCGCTAACTTACGGGACCCCGATTGGCCCGCGGACCAGCCGGCGGGACCTCCGTGACCGCCTATGCGCCTGCGCTGGTTCCCCGGCCGGCGCGAATTCCGGGCCGCGACCGCTAATTTACGGGACCCCAATTGGCCCGCGGACCAGCCGGCGGGACCTCCGTGACCGCCTATCCGCCTTCGCTGGTTCCCCGGTCGGCGTGTATTCCGGGCCGCGGCCGCTCACTTACGGGACCAAAATTGGCCCGCGGACCAGCCGGCGGGACCTCCGTGACCGCCTATCCGCCTGCGCTGGTTCCCCGGCCGGCGTGGATTCCGGACCGCGACCGCTAAATTACGGGACCCAAATTGGCCCGCGGACCAGCCGGCGGGACATCCGTGACCGCCTATCCGCCTTCGCTGGTTCCCCGGTCGGCCACAGATGACGAATATTCGGCCTCTCGCTCTGGAAGTCCTGCCGACTTAGCCGAAAATTTTCTAAGTGCCATCGGCTCTCGCTCGGAAAAGTGTCCGCCTCGTCTGGTTCCCCAGCTCGGCCTCAGAATTCGAAAATTCGGCCTCTCTGAGGTACCAGGGGTAGGCTTTATGTACTTGGTCCCCCCAGTTAGTGTACTCATCACTTTACCCCCCTTTCGCAAAATATAGTCGGCACGTATGTGCAGAACTGTTTATTTTCATTTTAAAAATTTTCTAAGTGCCAGCGGAAGCTGTCACACGAACTGTCCGAGCTACCACGGTGCCCATCCCGGGCAGTGACGGCAAAAGGCCGATGTGTGTTTGATGGAAGTCTGAATAATTTCTAAGTGCCAACGGCTCAACCGCCGTAAAGTGTCCGCCTCGGCTGGTTCTCCCGGTCGGCCCGAACGAGCGAAAATTCGGCCTCTTCCCCTGGAGGTCCGGAACATTTTGGCGAATATTTTCAAAGTGCCAACGGCTGTTGCGCCGTAAAGTGTCCGCCTCGGCTGGTTCTCCCGGTCGGCCCGAACGAGCGAAAATTCGGCCTCTTCCCCTGGAGGTCCGGAACATTTTGGCGAATATTTTCAAAGTGCCAACGGCTGTTGCGCCGTAAAGTGTCCGACCCGGCCGGTTCCTCCGGTCGGCCCGAACGAGCGAAAATTCGGCCTCTTCCCCTGGAGGTCCGGAACATTTTGGCGAATATTTTCAAAGTGCCAACGGCTGTTGCGCCGTAACGTGTCCGACCCGGCCGGTTCCTCCGGTCGGCCCGAACGAGCGAAAATTCGGCCTCTTCCCCTGGAGGTCCTGTGAAGTTTAACGAATATTTTCTAAGTGCGAACGGCTCTTCCGCCGTAACGTGTCCGACCCGGCTGGTTCCTCCGGTCGGCCTGAACGAGCGAAAATTCGGCCTCTTCCCCTGGAGGTCCTGTCAAGTTTAACGAATATTTTCTAAGTGCCATCGGCTCTTCCGCCGTAAGGTGTCCGACTCGGCCGGTTCCCCTAGTCGGCCAAATAATGTGACAATTCGGCCTCTCGCTCTGGAAGTCCGGCCAACTTCTGCGAATATTTTCTAAGTGCCATCGGCTCTTCCGCCGTAATGTGTCCGACTCGGCCGGTTCCTCCGGTCGGCCTGAACGAGCGAAAATTCGGCCTCTTCCCCTGGAGGTCCTGTGAAGTTTAACGAATATTTTCTAAGTGCCATCGGCTCTTCCGCCGTAAGGTGTCCGACTCGGCCGGTTCCTCCGGTCGGCCTGAACGAGCGAAAATTCGGCCTCTTCCCCTGGAGGTCCTGTCAAGTTTAACGAATATTTTCTAAGTGCCATCGGCTCTTCCGCCGTAAGGTGTCCGACTCGGCCGGTTCCTCCGGTCGGCCTGAACAAGCGAAAATTCGGCCTCTTCCCCTGGAGGTCCGTTCAAGTTTAACGAATATTTTCTAAGTGCCATCGGCTCTTCCGCCGTAAGGTGTCCGACTCGGCTGGTTCCCGATGTCGGCCAGAACAAGTGGAAACTCGGCCTCTTCCCCTGGAGGTCAGTTGAAGTTTAACGAATATTTTCAAAGTGCCAACGGCTGCTCCGCCGTAAAGCGTCCGACTCGGCTGGTTCCCGATGTCGGCCAGAACAAGTGAAAATTCGGCCTCTTCCCCTGGAGGTCAGTTGAAGTTTAACGAATATTTTCAAAGTGCCAACGGCTGCTCCGCCGTAAAGCGTCCGACTCGGCTGGTTCCCGATGTCGGCCAGAGCAAGTGAAAATTCGGCCTCTTCCCCTGGAGGTCCGTTCAAGATTAACGAATATTTTCTAAGTGCCAACGGCTCTTGAACCGAAAAGTGTCCGCCTCGGCTGGTTCCCGCGGTCGGACACAAAATGTGTCAATTCGGCCTCTCTGAGGTACCAGGGGTAGGCTTTATGTACTTGGTCCCCCCACTTAGTGTACTCATCACTTTACCCCCCCTTTCGCAAAATATAGTCGGCACGTATGTGCAGAACTGTTTATTTTCATTTTAAAAATTGTCTAAGTGCCAGCGGAAGCTGTCAAACGAACTGTCCGAGCTACCACGGTGCCCATCCCGGGCAGTGACGGCAAAAGGCCGATGTGTGTTTGATGGAAGTCTGAATAATTTCTAAGTGCCAACGGCTCAACCGCCGTAAAGTGTCCGCCTCGGCCGGTTCCCCCGGTCGGCCAGAACGAGTGAAAATTCGGCCTCTTTCCCTGGAGGTCCGGAACATTTTGGCGAATATTTCCTAAGTGCCAACGGCTGCTCCGCCGTAAAGTGTCCGCCTCGGCTGGTTCCCCCGGTCGGCCAGAACAAGTGAAAATTCGGCCTCTTCCCCTGGAGGTCCGGAACATTTTGGCGAATATTTCCTAAGTGCCAACGGCTGCTCCGCCGTAAAGTGTCCGCCTCGGCCGGTTCACCCGGTCGGCCAGAACAAGTGAAAATTTGGCCTCTTCCCCTGGAGGTCCGGAACATTTTGGCGAATATTTCCTAAGTGCCAACGGCTGCTCCGCCGTAAAGTGTCCGACTCGGCTGGTTCCCCCGGTCGGCCAGAACAAGTGAAAAATCGGCCTCTTCCCCTGGAAGTCCGGCCGACTTAAGGCGAATATTTCCTAAGTGCCAACGGCTGTTCCGCCGTAAAGAGTCCGACTCGGCTGGTTCCCGATATCGGCCAGAACAAGTGAAAATCCGGCCTCTTCCCCTGGAAGTCCGGCCGAGTTAAGGCAAATATTTCCTAAGTGCCAACGGCTGCTCCGCCGTAAAGCGTCCGACTCGGCTGGTTCCCGATGTCGGCCAGAACAAGTGAAAATTCGGCCTCTTCCCCTGGAGGTCCGTTCAAGATTAACGAATATTTCCTAAGTGCCAACGGCTGCTCCGCCGTAAAGCGTCCGACTCGGCTGGTTCCCGATGTCGGCCAGAACAAGTGAAAATTCGGCCTCTTCCCCTGGAGGTCCGTTCAAGATTAACGAATATTTCCTAAGTGCCAACGGCTGCTCCGCCGTAAAGCGTCCGACTCGGCTGGTTCCCGATGTCGGCCAGAACAAGTGAAAAATCGGCCTCTTCCCCTGGAAGTCCGGCCGAGTTAAGGCAAATATTTCCTAAGTGCCAACGGCTGCTCAGCCTTAAAGTGTCCGACTCGGCTGGTTCCCGATGTCGGCCAGAACAAGTGAAAATCCGGCCTCTTCCCCTGGAAGTCCGGCCGAGTTAAGGCAAATATTTCCTAAGTGCCAACGGCTGCTCAGCCTTAAAGTGTCCGACTCGGCTGGTTCCCGATGTCGGCCAGAACAAGTGAAAAATCGGCCTCTTCCCCTGGAAGTCCGGCCGAGTTAAGGCAAATATTTCCTAAGTGCCAACGGCTGCTCAGCCTTAAAGTGTCCGACTCGGCTGGTTCCCGATGTCGGCCAGAACAAGTGAAAATCCGGCCTCTTCCCCTGGAAGTCCGGCCGAGTTAAGGCAAATATTTCCTAAGTGCCAACGGCTGCTCAGCCTTAAAGTGTCCGACTCGGCTGGTTCCCGATGTCGGCCAGAACAAGTGAAAATCCGGCCTCTTCCCCTGGAAGTCCGGCCGAGTTAAGGCAAATATTTCCTAAGTGCCAACGGCTGCTCAGCCTTAAAGTGTCCGACTCGGCTGGTTCCCGATGTCGGCCAGAACAAGTGAAAAATCGGCCTCTTCCCCTGGAAGTCCGGCCGAGTTAAGGCAAATATTTCCTAAGTGCCAACGGCTGCTCAGCCTTAAAGTGTCCGACTCGGCTGGTTCCCGATGTCGGCCAGAACAAGTGAAAATCCGGCCTCTTCCCCTGGAAGTCCGGCCGAGTTAAGGCAAATATTTCCTAAGTGCCAACGGCTGCTCAGCCTTAAAGTGTCCGACTCGGCTGGTTCCCGATGTCGGCCAGAACAAGTGAAAATCCGGCCTCTTCCCCTGGAAGTCCGGCCGAGTTAAGGCAAATATTTCCTAAGTGCCAACGGCTGCTCAGCCTTAAAGTGTCCGACTCGGCTGGTTCCCGATGTCGGCCAGAACAAGTGAAAAATCGGCCTCTTCCCCTGGAAGTCCGGCCGAGTTAAGGCAAATATTTCCTAAGTGCCAACGGCTGCTCAGCCTTAAAGTGTCCGACTCGGCTGGTTCCCGATGTCGGCCAGAACAAGTGAAAATCCGGCCTCTTCCCCTGGAAGTCCGGCCGAGTTAAGGCAAATATTTCCTAAGTGCCAACGGCTGCTCAGCCTTAAAGTGTCCGACTCGGCTGGTTCCCGATGTCGGCCAGAACAAGTGAAAATCCGGCCTCTTCCCCTGGAAGTCCGGCCGAGTTAAGGCAAATATTTCCTAAGTGCCAACGGCTGCTCAGCCTTAAAGTGTCCGACTCGGCTGGTTCCCGATGTCGGCCAGAACAAGTGAAAAATCGGCCTCTTCCCCTGGAAGTCCGGCCGAGTTAAGGCAAATATTTCCTAAGTGCCAACGGCTGCTCAGCCTTAAAGTGTCCGACTCGGCTGGTTCCCGATGTCGGCCAGAACAAGTGAAAATCCGGCCTCTTCCCCTGGAAGTCCGGCCGAGTTAAGGCAAATATTTCCTAAGTGCCAACGGCTGCTCAGCCTTAAAGTGTCCGACTCGGCTGGTTCCCGATGTCGGCCAGAACAAGTGAAAAATCGGCCTCTTCCCCTGGAAGTCCGGCCGAGTTAAGGCAAATATTTCCTAAGTGCCAACGGCTGCTCAGCCTTAAAGTGTCCGACTCGGCTGGTTCCCGATGTCGGCCAGAACAAGTGAAAATCCGGCCTCTTCCCCTGGAAGTCCGGCCGAGTTAAGGCAAATATTTCCTAAGTGCCAACGGCTGCTCCGCCGTAAAGTGTCCGACTCGGCTGGTTCCCGATGTCGGCCAGAACAAGTGAAAATCCGGCCTCTTCCCCTGGAAGTCCGGCCGAGTTAAGGCAAATATTTCCTAAGTGCCAACGGCTGCTCAGCCTTAAAGTGTCCGACTCGGCTGGTTCCCGATGTCGGCCAGAACAAGTGAAAATCCGGCCTCTTCCCCTGGAAGTCCGGCCGAGTTAAGGCAAATATTTCCTAAGTGCCAACGGCTGCTCCGCCGTAAAGCGTCCGACTCGGCTGGTTCCCGATGTCGGCCAGAACAAGTGGAAATTTGGCCTCTTCCCCTGGAGGTCAGTTGAAGTTTAACGAATATTTCCTAAGTGCCAACGGCTGCTCCGCCGTAAAGTGTCCGACTCGGCTGGTTCCCGATGTCGGCCAGAACAAGTGAATATTCGGCCTCTTCCCCTGGAGGTCCGGAACATTTTGGCAAATATTTCCTAAGTGCCAACGGCTGCTCCGCCGTAAAGAGTCCGACTCGGCTGGTTCCCGATGTCGGCCAGAACAAGTGAAAATTCGGCCTCTTCCCCTGGAAGTCCGGCCGAGTTCGGCGAATATTTTCTAAGTGCCAACGGCTGCTCCGCCGTAAAGCGTCCGACTCGGCTGGTTCCCGATGTCGGCCAGAACAAGTGGAAATTCGGCCTCTTCCCCTGGAGGTCAGTTGAAGTTTAACGAATATTTTCTAAGTGCCAACGGCTGCTCCGCCGTAAAGCGTCCGACTCGGCTGGTTCCCGATGTCGGCCAGAACAAGTGAAAATTCGGCCTCTTCCCCTGGAAGTCCGGCCGAGTTAAGGCAAATATTTCCTAAGTGCCAACGGCTGCTCCGCCTTAAAGCGTCCGACTCGGCTGGTTCCCGATGTCGGCCAGAACAAGTGACAATTCGGCCTCTTCCCCTGGAGGTCCTTTCAAGTTTAACGAATATTTTCTAAGTGCCAACGGCTGCTCCGCCTTAAAGCGTCCGACTCGGCTGGTTCCCGATGTCGGCCAGAACAAGTGACAATTCGGCCTCTTCCCCTGGAGGTCCTTTCAAGTTTAACGAATATTTTCTAAGTGCCAACGGCTGCTCCGCCTTAAAGCGTCCGACTCGGCTGGTTCCCGATGTCGGCCAGAACAGGTGAAAATTCGGCCTCTTCCCCTGGAGGTCCGTTCAAGTTTGGGGAATATTTTCTAAGTGCCAACGGCTGCTCCGCCTTAAAGTGTCCGACTCGGCTGGTTCCCGATGTCGGGCAGAACAAGTGACAATTCGGCCTCTTCCCCTGGAAGTCCGGTCGAGTTTGGCGAATATTTTCTAAGTGCCAACGGCTGCTCCGCCGTAAATCGTCCGACTCGGCTGGTTCCCGATGTCGGCCAGAAAAAGTGACAATTCGGCCTCTTCCCCTGGAGGTCCTTTGAAGTTTAGCGAATATTTTCTAAGTGCCAACGGCTCTTGCGCCGAAAAGCGTCCGCCTCGGCTGGTTCCCGCGGTCGGCCGTAATAGGCGAAAATTCGGCCTCTTCCCCTGGAGCGACCTCCAAATTTGGGCGAAATTTTTTCTAAGTGCCTAAAGGTACCAGGGGTTTGGGTACCAGGGGTGCATTACCAACTGGTCTTTTGTCAACCCATGTACTTTTTCTAGAGTACATGGGTTGGTCCCCCCACTTAGTGTACTCATCACTTTACCCCCCTTTCGCAAAATATAGTCAGAACGAGCATGGGGGACGCAATTGTTTTCCATGCAAATCAATTGGGCCTGGTCCGAGCGCTGGTAACGGCCGCCAGCAAGCGTCCCCTGCTCGGATAGCAGAACTGAAGAAGGCACGGCACTTCCAGAGAGAGAGAGAAAATTTTCTAAGTGCCACATTTCTCAAAAATTTTCAAAGTGCCACATCTCTCAAAAATTTTCAAAGTGCCACATCTCTCAAAAAATTTCTAAGTGCCACATCTCTCAAAAAATTTCAAAGTGCCACATCTCTCAAAAACTTTCAAAGTGCCACATCTCTGAAAAACTTTCTAAGTGCCACGTCTCTGAAAAATTTTCTAAGTGCCACAGCACGGCTGTGAAATATTCAAAGTCCTACAGGCATTGGCAGAATGCGCGGACGGCCGTCTGCTCCCGGCGGCCGCCGCGAAGCTACTACCCCCTCCCGGGGACGGCTGTCTGCTCCCGGCAGCCGTCCTTACCCCCCTCCCCCGTTTGCACCGCCTGAAGTTAGACCCGCCTTGGTAGGGCCCCCACCGGCCCCGGCTCGCCGGCGTTGGGTGGACGGTTCCTGCCCACTTGCGGGTCCCGGTCGCTTGGCAACCGACCGGGGAGGACCAGCCGCCTCCTTAAACACAGGCTGGAAGGGAAATCCGATCAAGCTACGGAGGACCGGCCGCCTCCTTAAACACAGGCCGGAAGGGAAATCCGATCAAGCTACGGAGGACCGGTCGCCTCCCTAAACACAGGCCGGGCAAAAATCTGCGAATGGGCCCGTCAAGGGTAGTGGGTCATCCAAGGTGGGAGGTACCGGCCGCCTCCTTAAACACAGGCCGGGCAAAAATCTGCGAATGGCCCGTCAAGGGTAGAAGGTCATCCAAGGAGGGAGGTACCGGCCGCCTCCTTAAACACAGGCCGGGCAAAAATCTGCGAATGGCCCGTCAAGGGTTGTTGGTCATCCAAGGAGGGAGGTACCGGCCGCCTCCTTAAACACAGGCCGGGCAAAAATCTGCGAATGGCCCGTCAAGGGTTGTTGGTCATCCAAGGAGGGAGGTACCGGCCGCCTCCTTAAACACAGGCCGGGCAAAAATCTGCGAATGGCCCGTCAAGGGTTGTTGGTCATCCAAGGAGGGAGGTACCGGCCGCCTCCTTAAACACAGGCCGGGCAAAAATCTGCGAACGGCCCGTCAAGGGTTCTGTCTCATCCAAGAAAGGGGTACCGGCCGCCTCAGAGGCCGGAGCGAAGGGGGCGAAAGGCTGTCGATGGGGAAGGATCGGGGCCACGGCTAATCTAGCGATGCCCGCGTCGGGCGGTCACTCCGACGAATGAGCGGGGCCGAATCCGGCGCGAGGCGGCCTTCAGGCACGTGGTTCGAGACGACCTCACCCGGCTCTAGCCCGGAGCGAAAAAAACACTCTTATAACCTGACCGACATGCGCCCATGACCCGCCTTGGTAGGGCCCCCACCGGCCCCGGCTACCGCCGGCGTTGGGTGGACGGTTCCTCCCCACTTGCGGGTCGCACTCCAGCGCTAGGCCGCCGCGCGAGCGCGCGCCCCGCGCCGCCCGCGCAGGCCTAGCGCGAACCGTACGGCAGCGAAACCGAGACGCCCCGGCTCAACCTCACCCAGAGGCCATCCACGGAGGCCGAGCGCGCGATCCGACTTGCGGCACGCCACGTGGGCGTCCGCCGGCCGCGCCGGTCGACCGCGAAACCGATTTCTCAAAGACCAAGCCCGAGTCCCAACCTCCGCACATATCCGCACACGCCTTCCCGACCACCGCGAAGCGGGAGGCGTCTATCGTGGCCGCCGGGGCGTATGACCCCTCCGCGTGAGGCGTGCGGGCTCGGGGGGGCCGCAACGACCGAGTCTGACTCGGACGGGGCGCAGCTTCCCTCCCGGTCGCAGCATCAGCGCCGAACGCGCGACGTCACCAGCCCCCCGGAACGGTTCGTCGGGAGCGCGGCAATGGCCCACATCTCACCTCGCCAGCCGGCCGCAGCGGGCCGCGCCGAACCGAGTCTGACTCGGGGTGCGCACAGTCCCGTCTGGGTCACGGAGGCGACGAGCTGTGACCGCCACCGTCGCCCCTTCGTCCTTCCGGATCCCCCCAGCGCCGGCAAAACTCCGCATCCTGGCCGCATCGCGTGACCGGGCGGGCCGCAACGACCGAGTCTGACTCGGACGGGGCGCAGCTTCCCGCCTCGGGCCATCGCAAAGCGTGCCTCGCGCGGGCAAAGTCGCCGGCGCAGCGCCGCGCCCCTCGACAAGAGCGAGCCTCAGCCGGGCTGCGACGACCGAGTCTGACTCGGACGGAGCGCAGCTTCCCGCCTGGGTTACCGCTAGTCGCCGGGCCGACGGCGCCCATCCCCGGACCCCGCCGTTCCCTCGCGGT
>NW_026061678.1:0-89373 GCF_024217435.2 Syngnathus scovelli
GGTGCGCATAGTAAAAAGTGCTCTTGGCAGCTAGAGAGTGCTGCGTTGACCACTGCGCATGAAGAAATAACCACCTGCAACGTTTGGTTTAGGTTTCAGGTGCATTTTTAATTGTATTGCTTAAATCGCATTTTCTCGACGAGCTGAGCACGTTTTCTGAAATGTGCTCCTCCCGTCACTCTGGTTGGGTGCGTATAGTAAAAAGTGCTCTTGGCAGCTAGAGAGTGCCGCGTTGACCACTGCGCATGAAGAAATAACCACCTGCAACGTTTGGTTTAGGTTTTAGGTGTATTTTAATTTTATTGCTTAAATCGCATTTTCTCAACGAGCTGAGCACGTTTTCTGAAATGTGCTCCTCCCGTCACTCTGGTTTGGTGTGCATAGTAAAAAGTGCTCTTCGCAGCTAGAGAGTGCCGCGTTGACCACTGCGCATGAAGAAATGACCATCTGCAGCGTTTGGTTTAGGTTTTAGGTGCATTTTTAATTTTATTGCTTAAATCGCATTTTCTCGACGAGCTGAGCACGTTTTCTGAAATGTGCTCCTCCCGTCACTCTGGTTAGGTGCGCATAGTAAAAAGTGCTCTTGGCAGCTAGAGAGTGCCGCGTTGACCACTGCGCATGAAGAAATAACCACCTGCGACGTTTGGTTTAGGTTTTGGATGCATTTTTAATTTTATTGCTTAAATCGCATGTTCTCGTCGAGCTGAGCACGTTTTCTGAAATGCGCTCCTCCCGTCACTCTTGTTGGGTGTGCATAGTAAAAAGTGCTCTTGGCAGCTAGAGAGTGCCGCGTTGACCACTGCGCATGAAGGAATGACCATCTGCAACGTTTGGTTTAGGTTTTGGGTGCATTTTTAATTTTATTGCTTAAATCGCATTTTCTCGACGAGCTGAGCACGTTTTCTGAAATGTGCTCCTCCCGTCACTCTGGTTGGGTGCGCATAGTAAAAAGTGCTCTTGGCAGCTAGAGAGTGCCGCGTTGACCACTGCGCATGAAGAAATAACCACCTGCAACGTTTGGTTTAGGTTTCGGGTGCATTTTTAATTTTATTGCTTAAATCGCATTTTCTCGACGAGCTGAGCACGTTTTCTGAAATGTGCTCCTCCCGTCACTCTGGTTGGGTGTGCATAGTAAAAAGTGCTCTTGGCAGCTAGAGAGTGCCGCGTCGACCACTGCGCATGAAGAAATAACCACCTGCAACGTTTGGTTTAGGTTTTGGGTGCATTTTTAATTTTATTGCTTAAATCACATGTTCTCGTCGAGCTGAGCACGTTTTCTGAAATGTGCTCCTCCCGTCACTCTGGTTGGGTGCGCATAGTAAAAAGTGCTCTTGGCAGCTAGAGAGTGCCGCGTTGACCACTGCGCATGAAGAAATAACCACCTGCAACGTTTGGTTTAGGATTTAGGTGCATTTTTAATTTTATTGCTTAAATCGCATTTTCTCGACGAGCTGAGCACGTTTTCTGAAATGTGCTCCTCCCGTCACTCTGGTTGGGTGCGCATAGTAAAAAATGCTCTTGGCAGCTAGAGAGTGACGCGTTGACCACTGCGCATGAAGAAATAACCACCTGCAACGTTTGGTTTAGGTTTTGGGTGCATTTTTAATTTTATTGCTTAAATCGCATTTTCTTGACGAGCTGAGCACGTTTTCTGAAATGTGCTCCTCCCGTCACTCTGGTTGGGTGTGCATAGTAAAAAGTGCTCTTGGCAGCTAGAGAGTGCCGCGTTGACCACTGCGCATGAAGAAATGACCATCTGCAACGTTTGGTTTAGGTTTTGGGTGCATTTTTAATTTTATTGCTCAAATCGCATTTTCTCGACGAGCTGAGCACGTTTTCTGGAATGTGCTCCTCCCGTCACTCTGGTTGGGTGCGCATAGTAAAAAGTGCTCTTGGCAGCTAGAGAGTGCCGCGTTGACCACTGCGCATGAAGAAATAACCACCTGCAACGTTTGGTTTAGGTTTTGGGTGCATTTTTAATTTTATTGCTTAAATCGCATTTACTCGACGAGCTGAGCACGTTTTCTGAAATGTGCTCCTCCCGTCACTCTGGTTGGGTGCGCATAGTAAAAAGTGCTCTTGGCAGCTAGAGAGTGCCGCGTTGACTGCTGCGCACGAAGAAATAACCACCTGCAACGTTTGGTTTAGGTTTTAGGTGCATTTTTAATTTTATTGCTTAAATGGCATTTTCTCGACGAGCTGAGCACGTTTTCTGAAATGTGCTCCTCCCGTCACTCTGGTTGGGTGCGCATAGTAAAAAGTGCTCTTGGCAGCTAGAGAGTGCCGCGTTGACCACTGCGCATGAAGAAATAACCACCTGCAACGTTTGGTTTAGGTTTTAGGTGCATTTTTAATTTTATATCTTAAATCGCATTTTCTCGACGAGCTGAGCACGTTTTCTGAAATGTGCTCCTCCCGTCATTCTGGTTGGGTGTGCATAGTAAAAACTGCTCTTGGCAGCTAGAGAGTGGCGCGTTGACCACTGCGCATGAAGAAATAACCACCTGCAACGTTTGGTTTAGGTTTTAGGTGCATTTTTAATTTTATTGCTTAAATCGCATTTTCTCGACGAGCTGAGCACGTTTTCTGAAATGTGCTCCTCCCGTCACTCTGGTTGGGTGCGCATAGTAAAAAGTGCTCTTGGCAGCTAGAGAGTACCGCGTTGACCACTGCGCATGAAGAAATAACCACCTGCAACGTTTGGTTTAGGTTTTGGGTGCATTTTTAATTTTATTGCTTAAATCGCATTTTCTCGACGAGCTGAGCACGTTTTCTGAAATGTGCTCCTCCCGTCACTCTGGTTGGGTGCGCATAGTAAAAAGTGCTCTTGGCAGCTAGAGAGTGCCGCGTTGACCACTACGCATGAAGAAATAACCACCTGCAACGTTTGGTTTAGGTTTTGGGTGCATTTTTAATTTTATTGCTTAAATCGCATTTTCTCGTCGAGCTGAGCACGTTTTCTGAAATGTGCTCCTCCCGTCACTCTGGTTAGGTGCGCATAGTAAAAGGTGCTCTTGGCAGCTAGAGAGTGCCGCGTTGACCACTGCGCATGAAGAAATAACCACCTGCAACTTTTGGTTTAGGTTTTAGGTGCATTTTTAATTTTATTGCTTAAATCGCATTTTCTCGACGAGCTGAGCACGTTTTCTGAAATGCGCTCCTCCCGTCACTCTGGTTGGGTGCGCATAGTAAAAAGTGCTCTTGGCAGCTAGAGAGTGCGGCGTTGACCACTGCGCATGAAGAAATAACCACCTGCAACGTTTGGTTTAGGTTTTTGGTTCATTTTTAATTTTATTGCTTAAATCGCATTGTCTGGACGAGATTAGCACGTTTTCTGAAATGTGCTCCTCCCGTCACTCTGGTTGGGTGTGCATAGTAAAAAGTGCTCTTGGCAGCTAGAGAGTGCCGCGTTGACCACTGCGCATGAAGAAAAGACCATCTGCAACGTTTGGTTTAGGTTTTGGGTGCATTTTTAATTTTATTGCTTAAATCGCATTTTCTCGACGAGCTGAGCACGTTTTCTGAAATGTGCTCCTCCCGTCACTCTGGTTGGGTGCGCATAGTAAAAAGTGCTCTTGGCAGCTAGAGAGTGCCGCGTTGACCACTGCGCATGAAGAAATGACCATCTGCAACGTTTGGTTTAGGTTTTAGTTGCATTTTTAATTTTATTGCTTAAATCGCATTTTCTCGACGAGCTGAGCACGTTTTCTGAAATGTGCTCCTCCCGTCACTCTGGTTGGGTGCGCATAGTAAAAAGTGCTCTTGGCAGCTAGAGAGTGCCGCGTTGACCACTGCGCATGAAGAAATAACCACCTGCAACGTTTGGTTTAGGTTTTAGGTGCATTTTTAATTTTATTGCTTAAATCACATTTTCTCGACGAGCTGAGCACGTTTTCTGAAATGTGCTCCTCCCGTCACTCTGGTTGGGTGCGCATAGTAAAAAGTGCTCTTGGCAGCTAGAGAGTGCCGCGTTGACCACTGCGCATGAAGAAATAACCACCTGCAACGTTTGGTTTAGGTTTTAGGTGCATTTTTAATTTTATTGCTTAAATCGCATTTTCTCAACGAGCTGAGCACGTTTTCTGAAATGTGCTCCTCCCGTCACTCTGGTTGGGTGCGCATAGTAAAAAGTGCTCTTGGCAGCTAGAGAGTGCCGCGTTGACTGCTGCGCATGAAGAAATAACCACCTGCAACTTTTGGTTTAGGTTTTAGGTGCATTTTTAATTTTATTGCTTAAATCGCATTTTCTCGACGAGCTGAGCACGTTTTCTGAAATGCGCTCCTCCCGTCACTCTGGTTGGGTGCGCATAGTAAAAAGTGCTCTTGGCAGCTAGAGAGTGTTGCGTTGACCACTGCGCATGAATAAATAACCACCTGCAACGTTTGGTTTAGGTTTTGGGTTCATTTTTAATTTTATTGCTTAAATCGCATTGTCTGGACGAGCTGAGCACGTTTTCTGAAATGTGCTCCTCCCGTCACTCTGGTTGGGTGTGCATAGTAAAAAGTGCTCTTGGCAGCTAGAGAGTGCCGCGTTGACCACTGCGCATGAAGAAATGACCATCTGCAACGTTTGGTTTAGGTTTTAGGTGCATTTTTAATTTTATTGCTTAAATCGCATTTTCTGGACGAGCTGAGCACGTTTTCTGAAATGTGCTCCTCCCGTCACTCTGGTTGGGTGCGCATAGTAAAAAGTGCTCTTGGCAGCTAGAGAGTGCCGCGTTGACCACTGCGCATGAAGAAATAACCACCTGCAACGTTTGGTTTAGGTTTTGGGTGCATTTTTAATTTTATTGCTTAAATCGCATTTACTCGACGAGCTGAGCACGTTTTCTGAAATGTGCTCCTCCCGTCACTCTGGTTGGGTGCGCATAGTAAAAAGTGCTCTTGGCAGCTAGAGAGTGCCGCGTTGACTGCTGCGCACGAAGAAATAACCACCTGCAACGTTTGGTTTAGGTTTTAGGTGCATTTTTAATTTTATTGCTTAAATCGCATTTTCTCGACGAGCTGAGCACGTTTTCTGAAATGTGCTCCTCCCGTCACTCTGGTTGGGTGCGCATAGTAAAAAGTACTCTTGGCAGCTAGAGAGTGCCGCGTTGACCACTGCGCATGAAGAAATAACCACCTGCAACGTTTGGTTTAGGTTTTAGGTGCATTTTTAATTTTATTGCTTAAATCGCATTTTCTCGACGAGCTGAGCACGTTTTCTGAAATGTGCTCCTCCCGTCACTCTGGTTGGGTGCGCATAGTAAAAAGTCCTCTTGGCAGCTAGAGAGTGCCGCGTTGACTGCTGCGCATGAAGAAATAACCACCTGCAACTTTTGGTTTAGGTTTTAGGTGCATTTTTAATTTTATTGCTTAAATCGCATTTTCTCGAAGAGCTGAGCACGTTTTCTGAAATGCGCTCCTCCCGTCACTCTGGTTGGGTGCGCATAGTAAAAAGTGCTCTTGGCAGCTAGAGAGTGCCGCGTTGACCACTGCGCATGAAGAAATGACCACCTGCAACGTTTGGTTTAGGTTTTGGGTGCATTTTTAATTTTATTGCTTAAATCGCATTTTCTCGACGAGCTGAGCACGTTTTCTGAAATGTGCTCCTCCCGTCACTCTGGTTGGGTGTGCATAGTAAAAAGTGCTCTTGGCAGCTAGAGAGTGCCGCGTTGACCACTGCGCATGAAGAAATGACCATCTGCAGCGTTTGGTTTAGGTTTTAGGTGCATTTTTAATTTTATTGCTTAAATCGCATTTTCTCGACGAGCTGAGCACGTTTTCTGAAATGTGCTCCTCCCGTCACTCTGGTTGGGTGCGCATAGTAAAAAGTGCTCTTGGCAGCTAGAGAGTGCCGCGTTGACCACTGCGCATGAAGAAATAACCACCTGCAACGTTTGGTTTAGGTTTTGGGTGCATTTTTAATTTTATTGCTTAAATCGCATTTACTCGACGAGCTGAGCACGTTTTCTGAAATGTGCTCCTCCCGTCACTCTGGTTGGGTGCGCATAGTAAAAAGTGCTCTTGGCAGCTAGAGAGTGCCGCGTTGACCACTGCGCATGAAGAAATAACCACCTGCAACGTTTGGTTTAGGTTTTAGGTGCATTTTTAATTTTATTGCTTAAATCGCATTTTCTCGACGAGCTGAGCACGTTTTCTGAAATGTGCTCCTCCCGTCACTCTGGTTGGGTGCGCATAGTAAAAAGTCCTCTTGGCAGCTAGAGAGTGCCGCGTTGACTGCTGCGCATGAAGAAATAACCACCTGCAACTTTTGGTTTAGGTTTTAGGTGCATTTTTAATTTTATTGCTTAAATCGCATTTTCTCGACGAGCTGAGCACGTTTTCTGAAATGCGCTCCTCCCGTCACTCTGGTTGGGTGCGCATAGTAAAAAGTGCTCTTGGCAGCTAGAGAGTGCCGCGTTGACCACTGCGCATGAAGAAATGACCACCTGCAACGTTTGGTTTAGGTTTTGGGTGCATTTTTAATTTTATTGCTTAAATCGCATTTTCTCGACGAGCTGAGCACGTTTTCTGAAATGTGCTCCTCCCGTCACTCTGGTTGGGTGTGCATAGTAAAAAGTGCTCTTGGCAGCTAGAGAGTGCCGCGTTGACCACTGCGCATGAAGAAATAACCACCTGCAACGTTTGGTTTAGGTTTTAGGTGCATTTTTAATTTTATTGCTTAAATCGCATTTTCTCGACGAGCTGAGCACGTTTTCTGAAATGTGCTCCTCCCGTCACTCTGGTTGGGTGCGCATAGTAAAAAGTGCTCTTGGCAGCTAGAGAGTGCCGCGTTGACCACTGCGCATGAAGAAATAACCACCTGCAACGTTTGGTTTAGGTTTTGGGTGCATTTTTAATTTTATTGCTTAAATCGCATTTTCTCGACGAGCTGAGCACGTTTTCTGAAATGTGCTCCTCCCGTCACTCTGGTTGGGTGCGCATAGTAAAAAGTGCTCTTGGCAGCTAGAGAGTGCCGCGTTGACCACTGCGCATGAAGAAATAACCACCTGCAACGTTTGGTTTAGGTTTTGGGTGCATTTTTAATTTTATTGCTTAAATCGCATTTTCTCGTCGAGCTGAGCACGTTTTCTGAAATGTGCTCCTCCCGTCACTCTGGTTAGGTGCGCATAGTAAAAAGTGCTCTTGGCAGCTAGAGAGTGCCGCGTTGACCACTGCGCATGAAGAAATAACCACCTTCAAGATTCAAGATTCAAGATTCAAGAGTTTTTTATTCGCCATGTTTGAGCGTGCCAAACAAGGAATTTGACTTCGGTAAATCACAGCCTCTGTTCAACATTTAGGTGACTAACAACAACACTCAGGACATGTGAAGAACGAAAGATATTCTCAAACACCCCCTGATCTTAAACTCCTGCAACGTTTGGTTTAGGTTTTAGGTGCATTTTTAATTTTATTGCTTAAATCGCATTTTCTCGACGAGCTGAGCACGTTTTCTGAAATGTGCTCCTCCCGTCACTCTGGTTGGGTGCGCATAGTAAAAAGTGCTCTTGGCAGCTAGAGAGTGCCGCCTTTACTGCTGCGCACGAAGAAATAACCACCTGCAACGTTTGGTTTAGGTTTTAGGTGCATTTTTAATTTTATTGCTTAAATAGCATTTTCTGGACGAGCTGAGCACGTTTTCTGAAATGTGCTCCTCCCGTCACTCTGGTTGGGTGCGCATAGTAAAAAGTGCTCTTGGCACCTAGAGAGAGCCGCGTTTACCACTGCGCATGAAGAAATAACCACCTGCAACGTTTGGTTTAGGTTTTGGGTGCATTTTTAATTTTATTGCTTAAATCACATTTTCTCGACAAGCTGAGCACGTTTTCTGAAATGTGCTCCTCCCGTCACTCTGGTTGGGTGCGCATAGTAAAAAGTGCTCTTGGCAGCTAGAGAGTGCCGCGTTGACCACTGCGCATGAAGAAATAACCACCTGCAACGTTTGGTTTAGGTTTTGGGTTCATTTTTAATTTTATTGCTTAAATCGCATTGTCTGGACGAGCTGAGCACGTTTTCTGAAATGTGCTCCTCCCGTCACTCTGGTTGGGTGTGCATAGTAAAAAGTGCTCTTGGCAGCTAGAGAGTGCCGCGTTGACCACTGCGCATGAAGAAATGACCATCTGCAACGTTTGGTTTAGGTTTTAGGTGCATTTTTAATTTTATTGCTTAAATCGCATTTTCTGGACGAGCTGAGCACGTTTTCTGAAATGTGCTCCTCCCGTCACTCTGGTTGGGTGCGCATAGTAAAAAGTGCTCTTGGCAGGTAGAGAGTGCCGCGTTGACCACTGCGCATGAAGAAATAACCACCTGCAACGTTTGGTTTAGGTTTTAGGTGCATTTTTAATTTTATTGCTTAAATCGCATTTTCTCGACGAGCTGAGCACGTTTTCTGAAATGTGCTCCTCCCGTCACTCTGGTTGGGTGCGCATAGTAAAAAGTGCTCTTGGCAGCTAGAGAGTGCCGCGTTGACCACTGCGCATGAAGAAATAACCACCTGCAACGTTTGGTTTAGGTTTTAGGTGCATTTTTAATTTTATTGCTTAAATCGCATTTTCTCAACGAGCTGAGCACGTTTTCTGAAATGTGCTCCTCCCGTCACTCTGGTTGGGTGCGCATAGTAAAAGGTGCTCTTGGCAGCTAGAGAGTGCCGCGTTGACTGCTGCGCATGAAGAAATAACCACCTGCAACTTTTGGTTTAGGTTTTAGGTGCATTTTTAATTTTATTGCTTAAATCGCATTTTCTCGACGAGCTGAGCACGTTTTCTGAAATGCGCTCCTCCCGTCACTCTGGTTGGGTGCGCATAGTAAAAAGTGCTCTTGGCAGCTAGAGAGTGCCGCGTTGACCACTGCGCATGAAGAAATAACCACCTGCAACGTTTGGTTTAGGTTTTGGGTTCATTTTTAATTTTATTGCTTAAATCGCATTGTCTGGACGAGCTGAGCACGTTTTCTGAAATGTGCTCCTCCCGTCACTCTGGTTGGGTGTGCATAGTAAAAAGTGCTCTTGGCAGCTAGAGAGTGCCGCGTTGACCACTGCGCATGAAGAAATGACCATCTGCAACGTTTGGTTTAGGTTTTAGGTGCATTTTTAATTTTATTGCTTAAATCGCATTTTCTGGACGAGCTGAGCACGTTTTCTGAAATGTGCTCCTCCCGTCACTCTGGTTGGGTGCGCATAGTAAAAAATGCTCTTGGCAGCTAGAGAGTGCCGCGTTGACCACTGCGCATGAAGAAATAACCACCTGCAACGTTTGGTTTAGGTTTTGGGTGCATTTTTAATTTTATTGCTTAAATTGCATTTACTCGACGAGCTGAGCACGTTTTCTGAAATGTGCTCCTCCCGTCACTCTGGTTGGGTGCGCATAGTAAAAAGTGCTCTTGGCAGCTAGAGAGTGCCGCGTTGACTGCTGCGCACGAAGAAATAACCACCTGCAACGTTTGGTTTAGGTTTTAGGTGCATTTTTAATTTTATTGCTTAAATGGCATTTTCTCGACGAGCTGAGCACGTTTTCTGAAATGTGCTCCTCCCGTCATTCTGGTTGGGTGTGCATAGTAAAAACTGCTCTTGGCAGCTAGAGAGTGCCGCGTTGACCACTGCGCATGAAGAAATAACCACCTGCAACGTTTGGTTTAGGTTTTAGGTGCATTTTTAATTTTATTGCTTAAATCGCATTTTCTCGACGAGCTGAGCACGTTTTCTGAAATGTGCTCCTCCCGTCACTCTGGTTGGGTGCGCATAGTAAAAAGTGCTCTTGGCAGCTAGAGAGTGCCGCGTTGACCACTGCGCATGAAGAAATAACCACCTGCAAAGTTTGGTTTAGGTTTTAGGTGCATTTTTAATTTTATTGCTTAAATCGCATTTTCTCGACGAGCTGAGCACGTTTTCTGAAATGTGCTCCTCCCGTCACTCTGGTTGGGTGCGCATAGTAAAAAGTGCTCTTGGCAGCTAGAGAGTGCCGCGTTGACTGCTGCGCATGAAGAAATAACCACCTGCAACTTTTGGTTTAGGTTTTAGGTGCATTTTTAATTTTATTTCTTAAATCGCATTTTCTCGACGAGCTGAGCACGTTTTCTGAAATGCGCTCCTCCCGTCACTCTGGTTGGGTGCGCATAGTAAAAAGTGCTCTTGGCAGCTAGAGAGTGCCGCGTTGACCACTGCGCATGAAGAAAAGACCATCTGCAACGTTTGGTTTAGGTTTTGGGTGCATTTTTAATTTTATTGCTTAAATCGCATTTTCTCGACGAGCTGAGCACGTTTTCTGAAATGTGCTCCTCCCGTCACTCTGGTTGGGTGCGCATAGTAAAAAGTGCTCTTGGCAGCTAGAGAGTGCTGCGTTGACCACTGCGCATGAAGAAATAACTACCTGCAACGTTTGGTTTAGGTTTTAGGTGCATTTTTAATTTTATTGCTTAAATCGCATTTTCTCAACGAGCTGAGCACGTTTTCTGAAATGTGCTCCTCCCGTCACTCTGGTTGGGTGCGCATAGTAAAAAGTGCTCTTGGCAGCTAGAGAGTGCCGCGTTGACTGCTGCGCATGAAAAAATAACCACCTGCAACTTTTGGTTTAGGTTTTAGGTGCATTTTTAATTTTATTGCTTAAATCGCATTTTCTCGACGAGCTGAGCACGTTTTCTGAAATGCGCTCCTCCCGTCAATCTGGTTGCGTGCGCATAGTAAAAAGTGCTCTTGGCAGCTAGAGAGTGCCGCGTTGACCACTCCGCATGAAGAAATAACCACCTGCAACGTTTGGTTTAGGTTTTGGGTTCATTTTTAATTTTATTGCTTAAATCGCATTGTCTGGACGAGCTGAGCACGTTTTCTGAAATGTGCTCCTCCCGTCACTCTGGTTGGGTGTGCATAGTAAAAAGTGCTCTTGGCAGCTAGAGAGTGCCGCGTTGACCACTGCGCATGAAGAAATGACCATCTGCAACGTTTGGTTTAGGTTTTAGGTGCATTTTTAATTTTATTGCTTAAATCGCATTTTCTGGACGAGCTGAGCACGTTTTCTGAAATGTGCTCCTCCCGTCACTCTGGTTGGGTGCGCATAGTAAAAAGTGCTCTTGGCAGCTAGAGAGTGCCGCGTTGACCACTGCGCATGAAGAAATAACCACCTGCAACGTTTGGTTTAGGTTTTGGGTGCATTTTTAATTTTATTGCTTAAATTGCATTTACTCGACGAGCTGAGCACGTTTTCTGAAATGTGCTCCTCCCGTCACTCTGGTTGGGTGCGCATAGTAAAAAGTGCTCTTGGCAGCTAGAGAGTGCCGCGTTGACTGCTGCGCACGAAGAAATAACCACCTGCAACGTTTGGTTTAGGTTTTAGGTGCATTTTTAATTTTATTGCTTAAATGGCATTTTCTCGACGAGCTGAGCACGTTTTCTGAAATGTGCTCCTCCCGTCATTCTGGTTGGGTGTGCATAGTAAAAACTGCTCTTGGCAGCTAGAGAGTGCCGCGTTGACCACTGCGCATGAAGAAATAACCACCTGCAACGTTTGGTTTAGGTTTTAGGTGCATTTTTAATTTTATTGCTTAAATCGCATTTTCTCGACGAGCTGAGCACGTTTTCTGAAATGTGCTCCTCCCGTCACTCTGGTTGGGTGCGCATAGTAAAAAGTGCTCTTGGCAGCTAGAGAGTGCCGCGTTGACCACTGCGCATGAAGAAATAACCACCTGCAACGTTTGGTTTAGGTTTTAGGTGCATTTTTAATTTTATTGCTTAAATCGCATTTTCTCGACGAGCTGAGCACGTTTTCTGAAATGTGCTCCTCCCGTCACTCTGGTTGGGTGCGCATAGTAAAAAGTGCTCTTGGCAGCTAGAGAGTGCCGCGTTGACTGCTGCGCATGAAGAAATAACCACCTGCAACTTTTGGTTTAGGTTTTAGGTGCATTTTCAATTTTATTTCTTAAATCGCATTTTCTCGACGAGCTGAGCACGTTTTCTGAAATGCGCTCCTCCCGTCACTCTGGTTGGGTGCGCATAGTAAAAAGTGCTCTTGGCAGCTAGAGAGTGCCGCGTTGACCACTGCGCATGAAGAAAAGACCATCTGCAACGTTTGGTTTAGGTTTTGGGTGCATTTTTAATTTTATTGCTTAAATCGCATTTTCTCGACGAGCTGAGCACGTTTTCTGAAATGTGCTCCTCCCGTCACTCTGGTTGGGTGCGCATAGTAAAAAGTGCTCTTGGCAGCTAGAGAGTGCCGCGTTGACCACTGCGCATGAAGAAATAACTACCTGCAACGTTTGGTTTAGGTTTTAGGTGCATTTTTAATTTTATTGCTTAAATCGCATTTTCTCAACGAGCTGAGCACGTTTTCTGAAATGTGCTCCTCCCGTCACTCTGGTTGGGTGCGCATAGTAAAAAGTGCTCTTGGCAGCTAGAGAGTGCCGCGTTGACTGCTGCGCATGAAAAAATAACCACCTGCAACTTTTGGTTTAGGTTTTAGGTGCATTTTTAATTTTATTGCTTAAATCGCATTTTCTCGACGAGCTGAGCACGTTTTCTGAAATGCGCTCCTCCCGTCAATCTGGTTGGGTGCGCATAGTAAAAAGTGCTCTTGGCAGCTAGAGAGTGCCGCGTTGACCACTGCGCATGAAGAAATAACCACCTGCAACGTTTGGTTTAGGTTTTGGGTTCATTTTTAATTTTATTGCTTAAATCGCATTGTCTGGACGAGCTGAGCACGTTTTCTGAAATGTGCTCCTCCCGTCACTCTGGTTGGGTGTGCATAGTAAAAAGTGCTCTTGGCAGCTAGAGAGTGCCGCGTTGACCACTGCGCATGAAGAAATGACCATCTGCAACGTTTGGTTTAGGTTTTAGGTGCATTTTTAATTGTATTGCTTAAATCGCATTTTCTGGACGAGCTGAGCACGTTTTCTGAAATGTGCTCCTCCCGTCACTCTGGTTGGGTGCGCATAGTAAAAAGTGCTCTTGGCAGCTAGAGAGTGCCGCGTTGACTGCTGCGCATGAAAAAATAACCACCTGCAACTTTTGGTTTAGGTTTTAGGTGCATTTTTAATTTTATTGCTTAAATCGCATTTTCTCGACGAGCTGAGCACGTTTTCTGAAATGCGCTCCTCCCGTCAATCTGGTTGGGTGCGCATAGTAAAAAGTGCTCTTGGCAGCTAGAGAGTGCCGCGTTGACCACTGCGCATGAAGAAATAACCACCTGCAGCGTTTGGTTTAGGTTTTGGGTTCATTTTTAATTTTATTGCTTAAATCGCATTGTCTGGACGAGCTGAGCACGTTTTCTGAAATGTGCTCCTCCCGTCACTCTGGTTGGGTGTGCATAGTAAAAAGTGCTCTTGGCAGCTAGAGAGTGCCGCGTTGACCACTGCGCATGAAGAAATGACCATCTGCAACGTTTGGTTTAGGTTTTAGGTGCATTTTTAATTTTATTGCTTAAATCGCATTTTCTGGACGAGCTGAGCACGTTTTCTGAAATGTGCTCCTCCCGTCACTCTGGTTGGGTGCGCATAGTAAAAAGTGCTCTTGGCAGCTAGAGAGTGCCGCGTTGACTGCTGCGCACGAAGAAATAACCACCTGAAACGTTTGGTTTAGGTTTTAGGTGCATTTTTAATTTTATTGCTTAAATCGCATTTTCTCGACGAGCTGAGCACGTTTTCTGAAATGTGCTCCTCCCGTCACTCTGGTTGGGTGCGCATAGTAAAAAGTGCTCTTGGCAGCTAGAGAGTGCCGCGTTGACCACTGCGCATGAAGAAATGACCATCTGCAACGTTTGGTTTAGGTTTTGGGTGCATTTTTAATTTTATTGCTTAAATCGCATTTTCTCGACGAGCTGAGCACGTTTTCTGAAATGTGCTCCTCCCGTCGCTCTGGTTGGGTGCGCATAGTAAAAAGTGCTCTTGGCAGCTAGAGAGTGCCGCGTTGACCACTGCGCATGAAGAAATGACCATCTGCAACGTTTGGTTTAGGTTTTAGGTGCATTTTTAATTTTATTGCTTAAATCGCATTTTCTCGACGAGCTGAGCACGTTTTCTGAAATGTGCTCCTCCCGTCACTCTGGTTGGGTGCGCATAGTAAAAACTGCTCTTGGCAGCTAGAGAGTGCCGCGTTGACTGCTGCGCATAAAGAAATAACCACCTGCAACGTTTGGTTTAGGTTTTGGGTGCATTTTTAATTTTATTGCTTAAATCGCATTTTCTCGACGAGCTGAGCACGTTTTCTGAAATGTGCTCCTCCCGTCACTCTGGTTGGGTGTGCATAGTAAAAAGTGCTCTTGGCAGCTAGAGAGTGCCGCGTTGACCACTGCGCATGAAGAAATAACCACCTGCAACGTTTGGTTTAGGTTTAAGTTGCATTTTTAATTTTATTGTTTAAATCGCATTTTCTCGACGAGCTGAGCACGTTTTCTGAAATGTGCTCCTCCCGTCACTCTGGTTGGCTGTGCATAGTAAAAAGTGCTCTTGGCACCTAGAGAGTGCCGCGTTGACCACTGCGCATGAAGAAATGACCATCTGCAACGTTTGGTTTAGGTTTTAGGTGCATTTTTAATTTTATTGCTTAAATCGCATTTTCTCGACGAGCTGAGCACGTTTTCTGAAATGTGCTCCTCCCGTCACTCTGGTTGGGTGCGCATAGTAAAAAGTGCTCTTGGCAGCTAGAGAGTGCCGCGTTGACCACTGCGCATGAAGAAATAACCACCTGCAACGTTTGGTTTAGGTTTTGGGTGCATTTTTAATTTTATTGCTTAAATCGCATTTTCTCGACGAGCTGAGCACGTTTTCTGAAATGTGCTCCTCCCGTCACTCTGGTTGGGTGCGCATAGTTAAAAGTGCTCTTGGCAGCTAGAGAGTGCCGCGTTGACCACTGCACATGAAGAAATAACCACCTGCAACGTTTGGTTTGGGTTTTAGGTGCATTTTTAATTTTATTGCTTAAATCGCATTTTCTCGACGAGCTGAGCACGTTTTCTGAAATGTGCTCCTCCCGTCACTCTGGTTGGGTGCGCATAGTAAAAAGTGCTCTTGGCAGCTAGAGAGTGCCGCGTTGACTGCTGCGCACGAAGAAATAACCACCTGCAACGTTTGGTTTAGGTTTTAGGTGCATTTTTAATTTTATTGCTTAAATAGCATTTTCTGGACGAGCTGAGCACGTTTTCTGAAATGTGCTCCTCCCGTCACTCTGGTTGGGTGCGCATAGTAAAAAGTGCTCTTGGCACCTAGAGAGAGCCGCGTTTACCACTGCGCATGAAGAAATAACCACCTGCAACGTTTGGTTTAGGTTTTGGGTGCATTTTTAATTTTATTGCTTAAATCGCATTTTCTCGACAAGCTGAGCACGTTTTCTGAAATGTGCTCCTCCCGTCACTCTGGTTGGGTGCGCATAGTAAAAAGTGCTCTTGGCAGCTAGAGAGTGCCGCGTTGACCACTGCGCATGAAGAAATAACCACCTGCAACGTTTGGTTTAGGTTTTGGGTTCATTTTTAATTTTATTGCTTAAATCGCATTGTCTGGACGAGCTGAGCACGTTTTCTGAAATGTGCTCCTCCCGTCACTCTGGTTGGGTGTGCATAGTAAAAAGTGCTCTTGGCAGCTAGAGAGTGCCGCGTTGACCACTGCGCATGAAGAAATGACCATCTGCAACGTTTGGTTTAGGTTTTAGGTGCATTTTTAATTTTATTGCTTAAATCGCATTTTCTGGACGAGCTGAGCACGTTTTCTGAAATGTGCTCCTCCCGTCACTCTGGTTGGGTGCGCATAGTAAAAAGTGCTCTTGGCAGCTAGAGAGTTCCGCGTTGACCACTGCGCATGAAGAAATAACCACCTGCAACGTTTGGTTTAGGTTTTGGGTGCATTTTTAATTTTATTGCTTAAATCGCATTTACTCGACGAGCTGAGCACGTTTTCTGAAATGTGCTCCTCCCGTCACTCTGGTTGGGTGCGCATAGTAAAAAGTGCTCTTGGCAGCTAGAGAGTGCCGCGTTGACTGCTGCGCACGAAGAAATAACCACCTGAAACGTTTGGTTTAGGTTTTAGGTGCATTTTTAATTTTATTGCTTAAATCGCATTTTCTCGACGAGCTGAGCACGTTTTCTGAAATGTGCTCCTCCCGTCACTCTGGTTGGGTGCGCATAGTAAAAAGTGCTCTTGGCAGCTAGAGAGTGCCGCGTTGACCACTGCGCATGAAGAAATGACCATCTGCAACGTTTGGTTTAGGTTTTGGGTGCATTTTTAATTTTATTGCTTAAATCGCATTTTCTCGACGAGCTGAGCACGTTTTCTGAAATGTGCTCCTCCCGTCACTCTGGTTGGGTGCGCATAATAAAAAGTGCTCTTGGCAGCTAGAGAGTGCCGCGTTGACCACTGCGCATGAAGAAATGACCATCTGCAACGTTTGGTTTAGGTTTTAGGTGCATTTTTAATTTTATTGCTTAAATCGCATTTTCTCGACGAGCTGAGCACGTTTTCTGAAATGTGCTCCTCCCGTCACTCTGGTTGGGTGCGCATAGTAAAAAGTGCTCTTGGCAGGTAGAGAGTGCCGCGTTGACCACTGCGCATGAAGAAATAACCACCTGCAACGTTTGGTTTAGGTTTTAGGTGCATTTTTAATTTTATTGCTTAAATCGCATTTTCTCGACGAGCTGAGCACGTTTTCTGAAATGTGCTCCTCCCGTCACTCTGGTTGGGTGTGCATAGTAAAAAGTGCTCTTGGCAGCTAGAGAGTGCCGCGTTGACCACTGCGCATGAAGAAATGACCATCTGCAACGTTTGGTTTAGGTTTTAGGTGCATTTTTAATTTTATTGCTTAAATCGCATTTTCTGGACGAGCTGAGCACGTTTTCTGAAATGTGCTCCTCCCGTCACTCTGGTTGGGTGCGCATAGTAAAAAGTGCTCTTGGCAGCTAGAGAGTGCCGCGTTGACCACTGCGCATGAAGAAATAACCACCTGCAACGTTTGGTTTAGGTTTTGGGTGCATTTTTAATTTTATTGCTTAAATCGCATTTTCTCGACGAGCTGAGCACGTTTTCTGAAATGTGCTCCTCCCGTCACTCTGGTTGGGTGCGCATAGTAAAAAGTGCTCTTGGCAGGTAGAGAGTGCCGCGTTGACCACTGCGCATGAAGAAATAACCACCTGCAACGTTTGGTTTAGGTTTTAGGTGCATTTTTAATTTTATTGCTTAAATCGCATTTTCTCGACGAGCTGAGCACGTTTTCTGAAATGTGCTCCTCCCGTCACTCTGGTTGGGTGTGCATAGTAAAAAGTGCTCTTGGCAGCTAGAGAGTGCCGCGTTGACCACTGCGCATGAAGAAATGACCATCTGCAACGTTTGGTTTAGGTTTTAGGTGCATTTTTAATTTTATTGCTTAAATCGCATTTTCTGGACGAGCTGAGCACGTTTTCTGAAATGTGCTCCTCCCGTCACTCTGGTTGGGTGCGCATAGTAAAAAGTGCTCTTGGCAGCTAGAGAGTGCCGCGTTGACCACTGCGCATGAAGAAATAACCACCTGCAACGTTTGGTTTAGGTTTTGGGTGCATTTTTAATTTTATTGCTTAAATCGCATTTTCTCGACGAGCTGAGCACGTTTTCTGAAATGTGCTCCTCCCGTCACTCTGGTTGGGTGCGCATAGTTAAAAGTGCTCTTGGCAGCTAGAGAGTGCCGCGTTTGACCACTGCGCATGAAGAAATAACCACCTGCAACGTTTGGTTTGGGTTTTAGGTGCATTTTTAATTTTATTGCTTAAATCGCATTTTCTCGACGAGCTGAGCACGTTTTCTGAAATGTGCTCCTCCCGTCACTCTGGTTGGGTGCGCATAGTAAAAAGTGCTCTTGGCAGCTAGAGAGTGCCGCGTTGACTGCTGCGCACGAAGAAATAACCACCTGCAACGTTTGGTTTAGGTTTTAGGTGCATTTTTAATTTTATTGCTTAAATAGCATTTTCTGGACGAGCTGAGCACGTTTTCTGAAATGTGCTCCTCCCGTCACTCTGGTTGGGTGCGCATAGTAAAAAGTGCTCTTGGCACCTAGAGAGAGCCGCGTTTACCACTGCGCATGAAGAAATAACCACCTGCAACGTTTGGTTTAGGTTTTGGGTGCATTTTTAATTTTATTGCTTAAATCGCAATTTCTCGACAAGCTGAGCACGTTTTCTGAAATGTGCTCCTCCCGTCACTCTGGTTGGGTGCGCATAGTAAAAAGTGCTCTTGGCAGCTAGAGAGTGCCGCGTTGACCACTGCGCATGAAGAAATAACCACCTGCAACGTTTGGTTTAGGTTTTGGGTTCATTTTTAATTTTATTGCTTAAATCGCATTGTCTGGACGAGCTGAGCACGTTTTCTGAAATGTGCTCCTCCCGTCACTCTGGTTGGGTGTGCATAGTAAAAAGTGCTCTTGGCAGCTAGAGAGTGCCGCGTTGACCACTGCGCATGAAGAAATGACCATCTGCAACGTTTGGTTTAGGTTTTAGGTGCATTTTTAATTTTATTGCTTAAATCGCATTTTCTGGACGAGCTGAGCACGTTTTCTGAAATGTGCTCCTCCCGTCACTCTGGTTGGGTGCGCATAGTAAAAAGTGCTCTTGGCAGCTAGAGAGTTCCGCGTTGACCACTGCGCATGAAGAAATAACCACCTGCAACGTTTGGTTTAGGTTTTGGGTGCATTTTTAATTTTATTGCTTAAATCGCATTTACTCGACGAGCTGAGCACGTTTTCTGAAATGTGCTCCTCCCGTCACTCTGGTTGGGTGCGCATAGTAAAAAGTGCTCTTGGCAGCTAGAGAGTGCCGCGTTGACTGCTGCGCACGAAGAAATAACCACCTGAAACGTTTGGTTTAGGTTTTAGGTGCATTTTTAATTTTATTGCTTAAATCGCATTTTCTCGACGAGCTGAGCACGTTTTCTGAAATTTGCTCCTCCCGTCACTCTGGTTGGGTGCGCATAGTAAAAAGTGCTCTTGGCAGCTAGAGAGTGCCGCGTTGACCACTGCGCATGAAGAAATGACCATCTGCAACGTTTGGTTTAGGTTTTGGGTGCATTTTTAATTTTATTGCTTAAATCGCATTTTCTCGACGAGCTGAGCACGTTTTCTGAAATGTGCTCCTCCCGTCACTCTGGTTGGGTGCGCATAGTAAAAAGTGCTCTTGGCAGCTAGAGAGTGCCGCGTTGACCACTGCGCATGAAGAAATGACCATCTGCAACGTTTGGTTTAGGTTTTAGGTGCATTTTTAATTTTATTGCTTAAATCGCATTTTCTCGACGAGCTGAGCACGTTTTCTGAAATGTGCTCCTCCCGTCACTCTGGTTGGGTGCGCATAGTAAAAAGTGCTCTTGGCAGGTAGAGAGTGCCGCGTTGACCACTGCGCATGAAGAAATAACCACCTGCAACGTTTGGTTTAGGTTTTAGGTGCATTTTTAATTTTATTGCTTAAATTGCATTTTCTCGACGAGCTGAGCACGTTTTCTGAAATGTGCTCCTCCCGTCACTCTGGTTGGGTGCGCATAGTAAAAAGTGCTCTTGGCAGCTAGAGAGTGCCGCGTTGACCACTGCGCATGAAGAAATAACCACCTGCAACGTTTGGTTTAGGTTTTAGGTGCATTTTTAATTTTATTGCTTAAATCGGATTTTCTCAACGAGCTGAGCACGTTTTCTGAAATGTGCTCCTCCCGTCACTCTGGTTGGGTGCGCATAGTAAAAGGTGCTCTTGGCAGCTAGAGAGTGCCGCGTTGACTGCTGCGCATGAAGAAATAACCACCTGCAACTTTTGGTTTAGGTTTTAGGTGCATTTTTAATTTTATTGCTTAAATCGCATTTTCTCGACGAGCTGAGCACGTTTTCTGAAATGCGCTCCTCCCGTCACTCTGGTTGGGTGCGCATAGTAAAAAGTGCTCTTGGCAGCTAGAGAGTGCCGCGTTGACCACTGCGCATGAAGAAATAACCACCTGCAACGTTTGGTTTAGGTTTTGGGTTCATTTTTAATTTTATTGCTTAAATCGCATTGTCTGGACGAGCTGAGCACGTTTTCTGAAATGTGCTCCTCCCGTCACTCTGGTTGGGTGTGCATAGTAAAAAGTGCTCTTGGCAGCTAGAGAGTGCCGCGTTGACCACTGCGCATGAAGAAATGACCATCTGCAAGGTTTGGTTTAGGTTTTAGGTGCATTTTTAATTTTATTGCTTAAATCGCATTTTCTGGACGAGCTGAGCACGTTTTCTGAAATGTGCTCCTCCCGTCACTCTGGTTGGGTGCGCATAGTAAAAAGTGCTCTTGGCAGCTAGAGGGTGCCGCGTTGACCACTGCGCATGAAGAAATAACCACCTGCAACGTTTGGTTTAGGTTTTGGGTGCATTTTTAATTTTATTGCTTAAATTGCATTTACTCGACGAGCTGAGCACGTTTTCTGAAATGTGCTCCTCCCGTCACTCTGGTTGGGTGCGCATAGTAAAAAGTGCTCTTGGCAGCTAGAGAGTGCCGCGTTGACTGCTGCGCACGAAGAAATAACCACCTGCAACGTTTGGTTTAGGTTTTAGGTGCATTTTTAATTTTATTGCTTAAATGGCATTTTCTCGACGAGCTGAGCACGTTTTCTGAAATGTGCTCCTCCCGTCACTCTGGTTGGGTGCGCATAGTAAAAAGTGCTCTTGGCAGCTAGAGAGTGCCGCGTTGACCACTGCGCAGGAAGAAATAACCACCTGCAACGTTTGGTTTAGGTTTTAGGTGCATTTTTAATTTTATTGCTTAAATCGCATTTTCTCGACGAGCTGAGCACGTTTTCTGAAATGTGCTCCTCCCGTCATTCTGGTTGGGTGTGCATAGTAAAAACTGCTCTTGGCAGCTAGAGAGT
This sequence comes from Syngnathus scovelli, assembly GCF_024217435.2. Lineage (NCBI taxonomy): Eukaryota > Metazoa > Chordata > Actinopteri > Syngnathiformes > Syngnathidae > Syngnathus > Syngnathus scovelli. The sequence goes on from NW_026061678.1 coordinate 20,788, forward strand.
GCCGCGTTGACCACTGCGCATGAAGAAATAACCACCTGCAACGTTTGGTTTAGGTTTTAGGTGCATTTTTAATTTTATTGCTTAAATCGCATTTTCTCGACGAGCTGAGCACGTTTTCTGAAATGTGCTCCTCCCGTCACTCTGGTTGGGTGCGCATAGTAAAAAGTGCTCTTGGCAGCTAGAGAGTGCCGCGTTGACCACTGCGCATGAAGAAATAACCACCTGCAACGTTTGGTTTAGGTTTTAGGTGCATTTTTAATTTTATTGCTTAAATCGCATTTTCTCGACGAGCTGAGCACGTTTTCTGAAATGTGCTCCTCCCGTCACTCTGGTTGGGTGCGCATAGTAAAAAGTGCTCTTGGCAGCTAGAGAGTGCCGCGTTGACTGCTGCACATGAAGAAATAACCACCTGCAACTTTTGGTTTAGGTTTTAGGTGCATTTTTAATTTTATTTCTTAAATCGCATTTTCTGGACGAGCTGAGCACGTTTTCTGAAATGTGCTCCTCCCGTCACTCTGGTTGGGTGCGCATAGTAAAAAGTGCTCTTGGCAGCTAGAGAGTGCCGCGTTGACCACTGCGCATGAAGAAATAACCACCTGCAACGTTTGGTTTAGGTTTTGGGTGCATTTTTAATTTTATTGCTTAAATTGCATTTACTCGACGAGCTGAGCACGTTTTCTGAAATGTGCTCCTCCCGTCACTCTGGTTGGGTGCGCATAGTAAAAAGTGCTCTTGGCAGCTAGAGAGTGCCGCGTTGACTGCTGCGCACGAAGAAATAACCACCTGCAACGTTTGGTTTAGGTTTTAGGTGCATTTTTAATTTTATTGCTTAAATGGCATTTTCTCGACGAGCTGAGCACGTTTTCTGAAATGTGCTCCTCCCGTCACTCTGGTTGGGTGCGCATAGTAAAAAGTGCTCTTGGCAGCTAGAGAGTGCCGCGTTGACCACTGCGCAGGAAGAAATAACCACCTGCAACGTTTGGTTTAGGTTTTAGGTGCATTTTTAATTTTATTGCTTAAATCGCATTTTCTCGACGAGCTGAGCACGTTTTCTGAAATGTGCTCCTCCCGTCATTCTGGTTGGGTGTGCATAGTAAAAACTGCTCTTGGCAGCTAGAGAGTGCCGCGTTGACCACTGCGCATGAAGAAATAACCACCTGCAACGTTTGGTTTAGGTTTTAGGTGCATTTTTAATTTTATTGCTTAAATCGCATTTTCTCGACGAGCTGAGCACGTTTTCTGAAATGTGCTCCTCCCGTCACTCTGGTTGGGTGCGCATAGTAAAAAGTGCTCTTGGCAGCTAGAGAGTGCCGCGTTGACCACTGCGCATGAAGAAATAACCACCTGCAACGTTTGGTTTAGGTTTTAGGTGCATTTTTAATTTTAAAGCTTAAATCGCATTTTCTCGACGAGCTGAGCACGTTTTCTGAAATGTGCTCCTCCCGTCACTCTGGTTGGGTGCGCATAGTAAAAAGTGCTCTTGGCAGCTAGAGAGTGCCGCGTTGACTGCTGCGCATGAAAAAATAACCACCTGCAACTTTTGGTTTAGGTTTTAGGTGCATTTTTAATTTTATTGCTTAAATCGCATTTTCTCGACGAGCTGAGCACGTTTTCTGAAATGCGCTCCTCCCGTCAATCTGGTTGGGTGCGCATAGTAAAAAGTGCTCTTGGCAGCTAGAGAGTGCCGCGTTGACCACTGCGCATGAAGAAATAACCACCTGCAACGTTTGGTTTAGGTTTTGGGTTCATTTTTAATTTTATTGCTTAAATCGCATTTTCTCGACGAGCTGAGCACGTTTTCTGAAATGTGCTCCTCCCGTCATTCTGGTTGGGTGTGCATAGTAAAAAGTGCTCTTGGCAGCTAGAGAGTGCCGCGTTGACCACTGCGCATGAAGAAATGACCATCTGCAACGTTTGGTTTAGGTTTTAGGTGCATTTTTAATTTTATTGCTTAAATCGCATTTTCTGGACGAGCTGAGCACGTTTTCTGAAATGTGCTCCTCCCGTCACCCTGGTTGGGTGCGCATAGTAAAAAGTGCTCTTGGCAGCTAGAGAGTGTCGCGTTGACCACTGCGCATGAAGAAATAACCACCTGCAACGTTTGGTTTAGGTTTTGGGTGCATTTTTAATTTTATTGCTTAAATCGCATTTACTCGACGAGCTGAGCACGTTTTCTGAAATGTGCTCCTCCCGTCACTCTGGTTGGGTGCGCATAGTAAAAAGTGCTCTTGGCAGCTAGAGAGTGCCGCGTTGACTGCTGCGCACGAAGAAATAACCACCTGAAACGTTTGGTTTAGGTTTTAGGTGCATTTTTAATTTTATTGCTTAAATCGCATTTTCTCGACGAGCTGAGCACGTTTTCTGAAATGTGCTCCTCCCGTCACTCTGGTTGGGTGCGCATAGTAAAAAGTGCTCTTGGCAGCTAGAGAGTGCCGCGTTGACCACTGCGCATGAAGAAATGACCATCTGCAACGTTTGGTTTAGGTTTTGGGTGCATTTTTAATTTTATTGCTTAAATCGCATTTTCTCGACGAGCTGAGCACGTTTTCTGAAATGTGCTCCTCCCGTCACTCTGGTTGGGTGCGCATAGTAAAAAGTGCTCTTGGCAGCTAGAGAGTGCCGCGTTGACCACTGCGCAGGAAGAAATGACCATCTGCAACGTTTGGTTTAGGTTTTAGGTGCATTTTTAATTTTATTGCTTAAATCGCATTTTCTCGACGAGCTGAGCACGTTTTCTGAAATGTGCTCCTCCCGTCACTCTGGTTGGGTGCGCATAGTAAAAAGTGCTCTTGGCAGCTAGAGAGTGCCGCGTTGACTGCTGCGCATGAAGAAATAACCACCTACAACTTTTGGTTTAGGTTTTGGGTGCATTTTTAATTTTATTTCTTAAATCGCATTTTCTCGACGAGCTGAGCACGTTTTCTGAAATGTGCTCCTCCCGTCACTCTGGTTGGGTGCGCATAGTAAAAAGTGCTCTTGGCAGCTAGAGAGTGCCGCGTTGACCACTGCGCATGAAGAAATAACCACCTGCAACGTTTGGTTTAGGTTTTGGGTGCATTTTTAATTTTATTGCTTAAATCGCATTTTCTCGACGAGCTGAGCACGTTTTCTGAAATGTGCTCCTCCCGTCACTCTGGTTGGGTGCGCATAGTAAAAAGTGCTCTTGGCAGCTAGAGAGTGCCGCGTTGACTGCTGCGCATGAAGAAATAACCACCTGCAACTTTTGGTTTAGGTTTTAGGTGCATTTTTAATTTTATTTCTTAAATCGCATTTTCTCGACGAGCTGAGCACGTTTTCTGAAATGCGCTCCTCCCGTCACTCTGGTTGGGTGCGCATAGTAAAAAGTGCTCTTGGCAGCTAGAGAGTGCCGCGTTGACCACTGCGCATGAAGAAAAGACCATCTGCAACGTTTGGTTTAGGTTTTGGGTGCATTTTTAATTGTATTGCTTAAATCGCATTTTCTCGACGAGCTGAGCACGTTTTCTGAAATGTGCTCCTCCCGTCACTCTGGTTGGGTGCGCATAGTAAAAAGTGCTCTTGGCAGCTAGAGAGTGCCGCGTTGACCACTGCGCATGAAGAAATGACCATCTGCAACGTTTGGTTTAGGTTTTAGTTGCATTTTTAATTTTATTGCTTAAATCGCATTTTCTCGACGAGCTGAGCACGTTTTCTGAAATGTGCTCCTCCCGTCACTCTGGTTGGGTGCGCATAGTAAAAAGTGCTCTTGGCAGCTAGAGAGTGCCGCGTTGACCACTGCGCATGAAGAAATAACCACCTGCAACGTTTGGTTTAGGTTTTAGGTGCATTTTTAATTTTATTGCTTAAATCACATTTTCTCGACGAGCTGAGCACGTTTTCTGAAATGTGCTCCTCCCGTCACTCTGGTTGGGTGCGCATAGTAAAAAGTGCTCTTGGCAGCTAGAGAGTGCCGCGTTGACCACTGCGCATGAAGAAATAACCACCTGCAACGTTTGGTTTAGGGTTTAGTTGCATTTTTAATTTTATTGCTTAAATCGCATTTTCTCAACGAGCTGAGCACGTTTTCTGAAATGTGCTCCTCCCGTCACTCTGGTTGGGTGCGCATAGTAAAAAGTGCTCTTGGCAGCTAGAGAGTGCCGCGTTGACTGCTGCGCATGAAGAAATAACCACCTGCAACTTTTGGTTTAGGTTTTAGGTGCATTTTTAATTTTATTGCTTAAATCGCATTTTCTCGACGAGCTGAGCACGTTTTCTGAAATGTGCTCCTCCCGTCACTCTGGTTGGGTGCGCATAGTAAAAAGTGCTCTTGGCAGCTAGAGAGTGCCGCGTTGACCACTGCGCATGAAGAAATGACCATCTGCAACGTTTGGTTTAGGTTTTGGGTGCAGTTTTAATTTTATTGCTTAAATCGCATTTTCTCGACGAGCTGAGCACGTTTTCTGAAATGTGCTCCTCCCGTCACTCTGGTTGGGTGTGCATAGTAAAAAGTGCTCTTGGCAGCTAGAGAGTGCCGCGTTGACCACTGCGCATGAAGAAATAACCACCAGCAACGTTTGGTTTAGGTTTTGGGTGCATTTTTAATTTTATTGCTTAAATCGCATGTTCTCGTCGAGCTGAGCACGTTTTCTGAAATGCGCTCCTCCCGTCACTCTTGTTGGGTGTGCATAGTAAAAAGTGCTCTTGGAAGCTAGAGATTGCCGCGTTGACCACTGCGCATGAAGAAATAACCACCTGCAACGTTTGGTTTAGGTTTTGGGTGCATTTTTAATTTTATTGCTTAAATCGCATTTTCTCGACGAGCTGAGCACGTTTTCTGAAATGTGATCCTCCCGTCACTCTGGTTGGGTGCGCATAATAAAAAGTGCTCTTGGCACCTAGAGAGTGCCGCGTTGACCACTGCGCATGAAGAAATAACCACCTGCAACGTTTGGTTTAGGTTTTGGGTGCATTTTTAATTTTATTGCTTTAATCGCATTTTCTCGTCGAGCTGAGCACGTTTTCTGAAATGCGCTCCTCCCGTCACTCTTGTTGGGTGTGCATAGTAAAAAGTGCTCTTGGCAGCTAGAGAGTGCCGCGTTGACCACTGCGCATGAAGAAATGACCATCTGCAACGTTTGGTTTAGGTTTTGGGTGCATTTTTAATTTTATTGCTTAAATCGCATTTTCTCGACGAGCTGAGCACGTTTTCTGAAATGTGCTCCTCCCGTCACTCTGGTTGGGTGTGCATAGTAAAAAGTGCTCTTGGCAGCTAGAGAGTGCCGCGTTGACCACTGCGCATGAAGAAATGACCATCTGCAACGTTTGGTTTAGGTTTTAGGTGCATTTTTAATTTTATTGCTTAAATCGCATTTTCTCGACGAGCTGAGCACGTTTTCTGAAATGTGCTCCTCCCGTCACTCTGGTTGGGTGCGCATAGTAAAAACTGCTCTTGGCAGCTAGAGAGTGTCGCGTTGACTGCTGCGCATAAAGAAATAACCACCTGCAACGTTTGGTTTAGGTTTTGGGTGCATTTTTAATTTTATTGCTTAAATCGCATTTTCTCGACGAGCTGAGCACGTTTTCTGAAATGTGCTCCTCCCGTCACTCTGGTTGGGTGTGCATAGTAAAAAGTGCTCTTGGCAGCTAGAGAGTGCCGCGTTGACCACTGCGCATGAAGAAATAACCACCTGCAACGTTTGGTTTAGGTTTAAGTTGCATTTTTAATTTTATTGCTTAAATCGCATTTTCTCGACGAGCTGAGCACGTTTTCTGAAATGTGCTCCTCCCGTCACTCTGGTTGGGTGTGCATAGTAAAAAGTGCTCTTGGCACCTAGAGAGTGCCGCGTTGACCACTGCGCATGAAGAAATGACCATCTGCAACGTTTGGTTTAGGTTTTGGGTGCATTTTTAATTTTATTGCTTAAATCGCATTTTCTCGACGAGCTGAGCACGTTTTCTGAAATGTGCTCCTCCCGTCACTCTGGTTGGGTGCGCATAGTAAAAAGTGCTCTTGGCAGCTAGAGAGTGCCGCGTTGACCACTGCGCATGAAGAAATGACCATCTGCAGCGTTTGGTTTAGGTTTTAGGTGCATTTTTAATTTTATTGCTTAAATCGCATTTTCTCGACGAGCTGAGCACGTTTTCTGAAATGCGCTCCTCCCGTCACTCTGGTTAGGTGCGCATAGTAAAAAGTGCTCTTGGCAGCTAGAGAGTGCCGCGTTGACCACTGCGCACGAAGAAATGACCATCTGCAACGTTTGGTTTAGGTTTTGGGTGCATTTTTAATTTTATTGCTTAAATGGCATTTTCTCGACGAGCTGAGCACGTTTTCTGAAATGTGCTCCTCCCGTCACTCTGGTTGGGTGCGCATAGTAAAAAGTGCTCTTGGCAGCTAGAGAGTGCCGCGTTGACCACTGCGCATGAAGAAATAACCACCTGCAACGTTTGGTTTAGGTTTTAGGTGCATTTTTAATTTTATTGCTTAAATCGCATTTTCTAGACGAGCTGAGCACGTTTTCTGAAATGTGCTCCTCCCGTCATTCTGGTTGGGTGTGCATAGTAAAAACTGCTCTTGGCAGCTTGAGAGTGCCGCGTTGACCACTGCGCATGAAGAAATAACCACCTGCAACGTTTGGTTTAGGTTTTAGGTGCATTTTTAATTTTATTGCTTAAATCGCATTTTCTAGACGAGCTGAGCACGTTTTCTGAAATGTGCTCCTCCCGTCATTCTGGTTGGGTGTGCATAGTAAAAACTGCTCTTGGCAGCTAGAGAGTGCCGCGTTGACCACTGCGCATGAAGAAATAACCACCTGCAACGTTTGGTTTAGGTTTTAGGTGCATTTTTAATTTTATTGCTTAAATCGCATTTTCTCGACGAGCTGAGCACGTTTTCTGAAATGTGCTCCTCCCGTCACTCTGGTTGGGTGCGCATAGTAAAAAGTGCTCTTGGCAGCTAGAGAGTGCCGCGTTGACCACTGCGCATGAAGAAATAACCACCTGCAACGTTTGGTTTAGGTTTTGGGTGCATTTTTAATTTTATTGCTTAAATCGCATTTTCTCGTCGAGCTGAGCACGTTTTCTGAAATGCGCTCCTCCCGTCACTCTTGTTGGGTGTGCATAGTAAAAAGTGCTCTTGGCAGCTAGAGAGTGCCGCGTTGACCACTGCGCATGAAGAAATGACCATCTGCAACGTTTGGTTTAGGTTTTGGGTGCATTTTTAATTTTATTGCTTAAATCGCATTTTCTCGACGAGCTGAGCACGTTTTCTGAAATGTGCTCCTCCCGTCACTCTGGTTGGGTGCGCATAGTAAAAACTGCTCTTGGCAGCTAGAGAGTGCCGCGTTGACTGCTGCGCATAAAGAAATAACCACCTGCAACGTTTGGTTTAGGTTTTGGGTGCATTTTTAATTTTATTGCTTAAATCGCATTTTCTCGACGAGCTGAGCACGTTTTCTGAAATGTGCTCCTCCCGTCACTCTGGTTGGGTGTGCATAGTAAAAAGTGCTCTTGGCAGCTAGAGAGTGCCGCGTTGACCACTGCGCATGAAGAAATAACCACCTGCAAAGTTTGGTTTAGGTTTAAGTTGCATTTTTAATTTTATTGCTTAAATCGCATTTTCTCGACGAGCTGAGCGGGTTTTCTGAAATGTGCTCCTCCCGTCACTCTGGTTGGGTGCGCATAGTAAAAAGTGCTCTTGGCAGCTAGAGAGTGCCGCGTTGACCACTGCGCATGAAGAAATAACCACCTGCAACGTTTGGTTTAGGTTTTGGGTGCATTTTTAATTTTATTGCTTAAATCGCATTTTCTCGACGAGCTGAGCACGTTTTCTGAAATGTGCTCCTCCCGTCACTCTGGTTGGGTGCGCATAGTAAAAAGTGCTCTTGGCAGCTAGAGAGTGCCGCGTTGACCACTGCGCATGAAGAAATAACCACCTGCAACGTTTGGTTTAGGTTTTGGGTTCATTTTTAATTTTATTGCTTAAATCGCATTGTCTGGACGAGCTGAGCACGTTTTCTGAAATGTGCTCCTCCTGTCACTCTGGTTGGGTGTGCATAGTAAAAAGTGCTCTTGGCAGCTAGAGAGTGCCGCGTTGACCACTGCGAATGAAGAAATGACCATCTGCAACGTTTGGTTTAGGTTTTAGGTGCATTTTTAATTTTATTGCTTAAATCGCATTTTCTGGACGAGCTGAGCACGTTTTCTGAAATGTGCTCTTCCCGTCACTCTGGTTGGGTGCGCATAGTAAAAAGTGCTCTTGGCAGCTAGAGAGTGCCGCGTTGACTGCTGCGCATGAAGAAATAACCACCTGCAACTTTTGGTTTAGGTTTTAGGTGCATTTTTAATTTTATTGCTTAAATCGCATTTTCTCGACGAGCTGAGCACGTTTTCTGAAATGCGCTCCTCCCGTCACTCTGGTTGGGTGCGCATAGTAAAAAGTGCTCTTGGCAGCTAGAGAGTGCCGCGTTGACCACTGCGCATGAAGAAATAACCACCTGCAACGTTTGGTTTAGGTTTTGGGTTCATTTTTAATTTTATTGCTTAAATCGCATTGTCTGGACGAGCTGAGCACGTTTTCTGAAATGTGCTCCTCCTGTCACTCTGGTTGGGTGTGCATAGTAAAAAGTGCTCTTGGCAGCTAGAGAGTGCCGCGTTGACCACTGCGCATGAAGAAATGACCATCTGCAACGTTTGGTTTAGGTTTTAGGTGCATTTTTAATTTTATTGCTTAAATCGCATTTTCTGGACGAGCTGAGCACGTTTTCTGAAATGTGCTCCTCCCGTCACTCTGGTTGGGTGCGCATAGTAAAAAGTGCTCTTGGCAGCTAGAGAGTGCCGCGTTGACCACTGCGCATGAAGAAATAACCACCTGCAACGTTTGGTTTAGGTTTTGGGTGCATTTTTAATTTTATTGCTTAAATCGCCTTTACTCGACGAGCTGAGCACGTTTTCTGAAATGTGCTCCTCCCGTCACTCTGGTTGGGTGCGCATAGTAAAAAGTGCTCTTGGCAGCTAGTGAGTGCCGCGTTGACTGCTGCGCACGAAGAAATAACCACCTGCAACGTTTGGTTTAGGTTTTAGGTGCATTTTTAATTTTATTGCTTAAATCGCATTTTCTCGACGAGCTGAGCACGTTTTCTGAAATGTGCTCCTCCCGTCACTCTGGTTGGGTGCGCATAGTAAAAAGTGCTCTTGGCAGCTAGAGAGTGCTGCCGCGTTGACCACTGCGCATGAAGAAATAACCACCTGCAACGTTTGGTTTAGGTTTTAGGTGCATTTTTAATTTTATTGCTTAAATCGCATTTTCTCGACGAGCTGAGCACGTTTTCTGAAATGTGCTCCTCCCGTCACTCTGGTTGGGTGTGCATAGTAAAAAGTGCTCTTGGCACCTAGAGAGTGCCGCGTTGACCACTGCGCATGAAGAAATGACCATCTGCAACGTTTGGTTTAGGTTTTAGGTGCATTTTTAATTTTATTGCTTAAATCGCATTTTCTCGACGAGCTGAGCACGTTTTCTGAAATGTGCTCCTCCCGTCACTCTGGTTGGGTGCGCATAGTAAAAAGTGCTCTTGGCAGCTAGAGAGTGCCGCGTTGACCACTGCGCATGAAGAAATAACCACCTGCAACGTTTGGTTTAGGTTTTGGGTGCATTTTTAATTTTATTGCTTAAATCGCATTTTCTCGACGAGCTGAGCACGTTTTCTGAAATGTGCTCCTCCCGTCACTCTGGTTGGGTGCGCATAGTTAAAAGTGCTCTTGGCAGCTAGAGAGTGCCGCGTTGACCACTGCGCATGAAGAAATAACCACCTGCAACGTTTGGTTTGGGTTTTAGGTGCATTTTTAATTTTATTGCTTAAATCGCATTTTCTCGACGAGCTGAGCACGTTTTCTGAAATGTGCTCCTCCCGTCACTCTGGTTGGGTGCGCATAGTAAAAAGTGCTCTTGGCAGCTAGAGAGTGCCGCGTTGACTGCTGCGCACGAAGAAATAACCACCTGCAACGTTTGGTTTAGGTTTTAGGTGCATTTTTAATTTTATTGCTTAAATAGCATTTTCTGGACGAGCTGAGCACGTTTTCTGAAATGTGCTCCTCCCGTCACTCTGGTTGGGTGCGCATAGTAAAAAGTGCTCTTGGCACCTAGAGAGTGCCGCGTTTACCACTGCGCATGAAGAAATAACCACCTGCAACGTTTGGTTTAGGTTTTGGGTGCATTTTTAATTTTATTTCTTAAATCGCATTTTCTCGTCGAGCTGAGCACGTTTTCTGAAATGTGCTCCTCCCGTCACTCTTGTTGGGTGCGCATAGTAAAAAGTGCTCTTGGCAGCTAGAGAGTGCCGCGTTGACCACTGCGCATGAAGAAAAGACCATCTGCAACGTTTGGTTTAGGTTTTGGGTGCATTTTTAATTTTATTGCTTAAATCGCATTTTCTCGACGAGCTGAGCACGTTTTCTGAAATGTGCTCCTCCCGTCACTCTGGTTGGGTGCGCATAGTAAAAAGTGCTCTTGGCAGCTAGAGAGTGCCGCGTTGACCACTGCGCATGAAGAAATGACCTTCTGCAACGTTTGGTTTAGGTTTTAGGTGCATTTTTAATTTTATTGCTTAAATCGCATTTTCTCGACGAGCTGAGCACGTTTTCTGAAATGCGCTCCTCCCGTCACTCTGGTTGGGTGCGCATAGTAAAAAGTGCTCTTGGCAGCTAGAGAGTGCCGCGTTGACCACTGCGCATGAAGAAATAACCACCTGCAACGTTTGGTTCAGGTTTTAGGTGCATTTTTAATTTTATTGCTTAAATCGCATTTTCTCGACGAGCTGAGCACGTTTTCTGAAATGCGCTCCTCCCGTCACTCTGGTTGGGTGCGCATAGTAAAAAGTGCTCTTGGCAGCTAGAGAGTGCCGCGTTGACCACTGCGCATGAAGAAATAACCACCTGCAACGTTTGGTTTAGGTTTTAGGTGCATTTTTAATTTTATTGCTTAAATCGCATTTTCTCGACGAGCTGAGCACGTTTTCTGAAATGTGCTCCTCCCGTCACTCTGGTTGGGTGCGCATAGTAAAAAGTGCTCTTGGCAGCTAGAGAGTGCCGCGTTGACCACTGCGCATGAAGAAATGACCATCTGCAACGTTTGGTTTAGGTTTTAGTTGCATTTTTAATTTTATTGCTTAAATCGCATTTTCTCGACGAGCTGAGCACGTTTTCTGAAATGTGCTCCTCCCGTCACTCTGGTTGGGTGCGCATAACCACCTGCAACGTTTGGTTTAGGTTTTAGGTGCATTTTTAATTTTATTGCTTAAATCACATTTTCTCGACGAGCTGAGCACGTTTTCTGAAATGTGCTCCTCCCGTCACTCTGGTTGGGTGCGCATAGTAAAATGTGCTTTTGGCAGCTAGAGAGTGCCGCGTTGACCACTGCGCATGAAGAAATAACCACCTGCAACGTTTGGTTTAGGTTTTAGGTGCATTTTTAATTTTATTGCTTAAATCGCATTTTCTCGACGAGCTGAGCACGTTTTCTGAAATGTGCTCCTCCCGTCTCTCTGGTTGGGTGCGCATAGTAAAAAGTGCTCTTGGCAGCTAGAGAGTGCCGCGTTGACCACTGCGCATGAATAAATAACCACCTGCAACGTTTGGTTTAGGTTTTAGGTGCATTTTTAATTTTATTGCTTAAATCGCATTTTCTCGACGAGCTGAGCACGTTTTCTGAAATGTGCTCCTCCCGTCACTCTGGTTGGGTGCGCATAGTAAAAAGTGCTCTTGGCAGCTAGAGAGTGCCGCGTTGACCACTGCGCATGAAGAAATGACCATCTGCAACGTTTGGTTTAGGTTTTAGTTGCATTTTTAATTTTATTGCTTAAATCGCATTTTCTCGACGAGCTGAGCACGTTTTCTGAAATGTGCTCCTCCCGTCACTATGGTTGGGTGCGCATAACCACCTGCAACGTTTGGTTTAGGTTTTAGGTGCATTTTTAATTTTATTGCTTAAATCACATTTTCTCGACGAGCTGAGCACGTTTTCTGAAATGTGCTCCTCCCGTCACTCTGGTTGGGTGCGCATAGTAAAAAGTGCTCTTGGCAGCTAGAGAGTGCCGCGTTGACCACTGCGCATGAAGAAATAACCACCTGCAACGTTTGGTTCAGGTTTTAGGTGCATTTTTAATTTTATTGCTTAAATCGCATTTTCTCAACGAGCTGAGCACGTTTTCTGAAATGTGCTTCTCCCGTCACTCTGGTTGGGTGCGCATAGTAAAAAGTGCTCTTGGCAGCTAGAGAGTGCCGCGTTGACCACTGCGCATGAAGAAATGACCATCTGCAACGTTTGGTTTAGGTTTTAGTTGCATTTTTAATTTTATTGCTTAAATCGCATTTTCTCGACGAGCTGAGCACGTTTTCTGAAATGTGCTCCTCCCGTCACTATGGTTGGGTGCGCATAACCACCTGCAACGTTTGGTTTAGGTTTTAGGTGCATTTTTAATTTTATTGCTTAAATCACATTTTCTCGACGAGCTGAGCACGTTTTCTGAAATGTGCTCCTCCCGTCACTCTGGTTGGGTGCGCATAGTAAAAAGTGCTCTTGGCAGCTAGAGAGTGCCGCGTTGACCACTGCGCATGAAGAAATAACCACCTGCAACGTTTGGTTTAGGTTTTAGGTGCATTTTTAATTTTATTGCTTAAATCGCATTTTCTCAACGAGCTGAGCACGTTTTCTGAAATGTGCTTCTCCCGTCACTCTGGTTGGGTGCGCATAGTAAAAAGTGCTCTTGGCAGCTAGAGAGTGCCGCGTTGACTGCTGCGCATGAAGAAATAACCACCTGCAACTTTTGGTTTAGGTTTTAGGTGCATTTTTAATTTTATTGCTTAAATCGCATTTTCTCGACGAGCTGAGCACGTTTTCTGAAATGCGCTCCTCCCGTCACTCTGGTTGGGTGCTCATAGTAAAAAGTGCTCTTGGCAGCTAGAGAGTGCCGCGTTGACCACTGCGCATGAATAAATAACCACCTGCAACGTTTGGTTTAGGTTTTGGGTTCATTTTTAATTTTATTGCTTAAATCGCATTGTCTGGACGAGCTGAGCACGTTTTCTGAAATGTGCTCCTCCCGTCACTGTGGTTGGGTGTGCATAGTAAAAAGTGCTCTTGGCAGCTAGAGAGTGCCGCGTTGACCACTGCGCATGAAGAAATGACCATCTGCAACGTTTGGTTTAGGTTTTAGGTGCATTTTTAATTTTATTGCTTAAATCGCATTTTCTGGACGAGCTGAGCACGTTTTCTGAAATGTGCTCCTCCCGTCACTCTGGTTGGGTGCGCATAGTAAGAAGTGGTCTTGGCAGCTAGAGAGTGCCGCGTTGACCACTGCGCATGAAGAAATAACCACCTGCAACGTTTGGTTTAGGTTTTGGGTGCATTTTTAATTTTATTGCTTAAATCGCATTTACTCGACGAGCTGAGCACGTTTTCTGAAATGTGCTCCTCCCGTCACTCTGGTTGGGTGCGCATAGTAAAAAGTGCTCTTGGCAGCTAGAGAGTGCCGCGTTGACTGCTGCGCACGAAGAAATAACCACCTGCAACGTTTGGTTTAGGTTTTAGGTGCATTTTTAATTTTATTGCTTAAATCGCATTTTCTCGACGAGCTGAGCACGTTTTCTGAAATGTGCTCCTCCCGTCACTCTGGTTGGGTGCGCATAGTAAAAAGCACTCTTGGCAGCTAGAGAGTGCCGCGTTGACCACTGCGCATGAATAAATAACCACCTGCAACGTTTGGTTTAGGTTTTAGGTGCATTTTTAATTTTATTGCTTAAATCGCATTTTCTCGACGAGCTGAGCACGTTTTCTGAAATGTGCTCCTCCCGTCACTCTGGTTGGGTGCGCATAGTAAAAAGTCCTCTTGGCAGCTAGAGAGTGCCGCGTTGACTGCTGCGCATGAAGAAATAACCACCTGCAACTTTTGGTTTAGGTTTTAGGTGCATTTTTAATTTTATTGCTTAAATCGCATTTTCTCGACGAGCTGAGCACGTTTTCTGAAATGCGCTCCTCCCGTCACTCTGGTTGGGTGCGCATAGTAAAAAGTGCTCTTGGCAGCTAGAGAGTGCCGCGTTGACCACTGCGCATGAAGAAATAACCACCTGCAACGTTTGGTTTAGGTTTTAGGTGCATTTTTAATTTTATTGCTTAAATCGCATTTTCTCGACGAGCTGAGCACGTTTTCTGAAATGTGCTCCTCCCGTCACTCTGGTTGGGTGCGCATAGTAAAAAATGCTCTTGGCACCTAGAGAGGGCCGCGTTGACCACTGCGCATGAAGAAATAACCACCTGCAACGTTTGATTTAGGTTTTGGGTGCATTTTTAATTTTATTGCTTAAATCGCATTTTCTCGACGAGCTGAGCACGTTTTCTGAAATGTGCTCCTCCCGTCACTCTGGTTGGGTGTGCATAGTAAAAAGTGCTCTTGGCAGCTAGAGAGTGCCGCGTTGACCACTGCGCATGAAGAAATGACCATCTGCAGCGTTTGGTTTAGGTTTTAGGTGCATTTTTAATTTTATTGCTTAAATCGCATTTTCTCGACGAGCTGAGCACGTTTTCTGAAATGTGCTCCTCCCGTCACTCTGGTTAGGTGCGCATAGTAAAAAGTGCTCTTGGCAGCTAGAGAGTGCCGCGTTGACCACTGCGCATGAAGAAATAACCACCTGCAACGTTTGGTTTAGGTTTTAGGTGCATTTTTAATTTTATTGCTTAAATCGAATTTTCTCGACGGGCTGAGCACGTTTTCTGAAATGTGCTCCTCCCGTCACTCTGGTTGGGTGCGCATAGTAAAAAGTGCTCTTGGCAGCTAGAGAGTGCCGCGTTGACCACTGTGCATGAAGAAATAACCACCTGCAACGTTTGATTTAGGTTTTAGGTGCATTTTTAATTTTATTGCTTAAATCGCATTTTCTCGACGAGCTGAGCACGTTTTCTGAAATGTGCTCCTCCCGTCACTCTGGTTGGGTGCGCATAGTAAAAAAGTACTCTTGTCAGCTAGAGAGTGCCGCGTTGACCACTGCGCATGAAGAAATAACCACCAGCAACGTTTGGTTTAGGTTTTGGGTGCATTTTTAATTTTATTGCTTAAATCGCATGTTCTCGTCGAGCTGAGCACGTTTTCTGAAATGCGCTCCTCCCGTCACTCTTGTTGGGTGCGCATAGTTAAAAGTGCTCTTGGCAGCTAGAGAGTGCCGCGTTGACCACTGCGCATGAAGAAATAACCACCTGCAACGTTTGGTTTGGGTTTTAGGTGCATTTTTAATTTTATTGCTTAAATCGCATTTTCTCGACGAGCTGAGCACGTTTTCTGAAATGTGCTCCTCCCGTCACTCTGGTTGGGTGCGCATAGTAAAAAGTGCTCTTGGCAGATAGAGAGTGCCGCGTTGACTGCTGCGCACGAAGAAATAACCACCTGCAACGTTTGGTTTAGGTTTTAGGTGCATTTTTAATTTTATTGCTTAAATAGCATTTTCTGGACGAGCTGAGCACGTTGTCTGAAATGTGCTCCTCCCGTCACTCTCGTTGGGTGTGCATAGTAAAAAGTGCTCTTGGCAGCTAGAGAGTGCCGCGTTGACCACTGCGCATGAAGAAATGACCATCTGCAACGTTTGGTTTAGGTTTTGGGTGCATTTTTAATTTTATTGCTTAAATCGCATTTTCTCGACAGCTGAGCACGTTTTCTGAAATGTGCTCCTCCCGTCACTCTGGTTGGATGCGCATAGTAAAAAGTGCTCTTGGCAGCTAGAGAGTGCCGCGTTGACCACTGCGCATGAAGAAATGACCATCTGCAGCGTTTGGTTTAGGTTTTAGGTGCATTTTTAATTTTATTGCTTAAATCGCATTTTCTCGACGAGCTGAGCACGTTTTCTGAAATGCGCTCCTCAAGTCACTCTGGTTAGGTGCGCATAGTAAAAAGTGCTCTTGGCAGCTAGAGAGTGCCGCGTTGACCACTGCGCATGAAGAAATAACCACCTGCAACGTTTGGTTTAGGTTTTAGGTGCATTTTTAATTTTATTGCTTAAATCGCATTTTCTCGACGAGCTGAGCACGTTTTCTGAAATGTGCTCCTCCCGTCACTCTGGTTGGGTGCGCATAGTAAAAAGTGCTCTTGGCAGCTAGAGAGTGCCGCGTTGACCACTGCGCATGAAGAAATGACCATCTGCAACGTTTGGTTTAGGTTTTAGGTGCATTTTTAATTTTATTGCTTAAATCGCATTTTCTCGACGAGCTGAGCACGTTTTCTGAAATGTGCTCCTCCCGTCACTCTGGTTGGGTGTGCATAGTAAAAAGTGCTCTTGGCAGCTAGAGAGTGCCGCGTTGGCCACTGCGCATGAAGAAAAGACCATCTGCAACGTTTGGTTTAGGTTTTGGGTGCATTTTTAATTTTATTGCTTAAATCGCATTTTCTCGACGAGCTGAGCACGTTTTCTGAAATGTGCTCCTCCCGTCACTCTGGTTGGGTGCGCATAGTAAAAAGTGCTCTTGGCAGCTAGAGAGTGCCGCGTTGACCACTGCGCATGAAGAAATGACCATCTGCAACGTTTGGTTTAGGTTTTAGTTGCATTTTTAATTTTATTGCTTAAATCGCATTTTCTCGACGAGCTGAGCACGTTTTCTGAAATGTGCTCCTCCCGTCACTCTGGTTGGGTGCGCATAGTAAAAAGTGCTCTTGGCAGCTAGAGAGTGCCGCATTGACCACTGCGCATGAAGAAATAACCACCTGCAACGTTTGGTTTAGGTTTTAGGTGCATTTTTAATTTTATTGCTTAAATCACATTTTCTCGACGAGCTGAGCACGTTTTCTGAAATGTGCTCCTCCCGTCACTCTGGTTGGGTGCGCATAGTAAAAAGTGCTCTTGGCAGCTAGAGAGTGCCGCGTTGACCACTGCGCATGAAGAAATAACCACCTGCAACGTTTGGTTTAGGTTTTAGGTGCATTTTTAATTTTATTGCTTAAATCGCATTTTCTCAACGAGCTGAGCACGTTTTCTGAAATGTGCTCCTCCCGTCACTCTGGTTGGGTGCGCATAGTAAAAAGTGCTATTGGCAGCTAGAGAGTGCCGCGTTGACTGCTGCGCATGAAGAAATAACCACCTGCAACTTTTGGTTTAGGTTTTAGGTGCATTTTTAATTTTATTGCTTAAATCGCATTTTCTCGACGAGCTGAGCACGTTTTCTGAAATGCGTTCCTCCCGTCACTCTGGTTGGGTGCGCATAGTAAAAAGTGCTCTTGGCAGCTAGAGAGTGCCGCGTTGACCACTGCGCATGAATAAATAACCACCTGCAACGTCTGGTTTAGGTTTTGGGTTCATTTTTAATTTTATTGCTTAAATTGCATTGTCTGGACGAGCTGAGCACGTTTTCTGAAATGTGCTCCTCCTGTCACTCTGGTTGGGTGTGCATAGTAAAAAGTGCTCTTGGCAGCTAGAGAGTGCCGCGTTGACCACTGCGCATGAAGAAATGACCATCTGCAACGTTTGGTTTAGGTTTTATGTGCATTTTTAATTTTATTGCTTAAATCGCATTTTCTGGACGAGCTGAGCACGTTTTCTGAAATGTGCTCCTCCCGTCACTCTGGTTGGGTGCGCATAGTAAAAAGTGCTCTTGGCAGCTAGAGAGTGCCGCGTTGACCACTGCGCATGAAGAAATAACCACCTGCAACGTTTGGTTTAGGTTTTGGGTGCATTTTTAATTTTATTGCTTAAATCCCATTTACTCGACGAGCTGAGCACGTTTTCTGAAATGTGCTCCTCCCGTCACTCTGGTTGGGTGCGCATAGTAAAAAGTGCTCTTGGCAGCTAGAGAGTGCCGCGTTGACTGCTGCGCACGAAGAAATAACCACCTGCAACGTTTGGTTTAGGTTTTAGGTGCATTTTTAATTTTATTGCTTAAATCGCATTTTCTCGACGAGCTGAGCACGTTTTCTGAAATGTGCTCCTCCCGTCACTCTGGTTGGGTGCGCATAGTAAAAAGTACTCTTGGCAGCTAGAGAGTGCCGCGTTGACCACTGCGCATGAAGAAATAACCACCTGCAACGTTTGGTTTAGGTTTTAGGTGCATTTTTAATTTTATTGCTTAAATCGCATTTTCTCGACGAGCTGAGCACGTTTTCTGAAATGCGCTCCTCCCGTCACTCTGGTTGGGTGCGCATAGTAAAAAATGCTCTTGGCAGCTAGAGGGCCGCGTTGAACACTGCGCATGAAGAAATAACCACCTGCAACGTTTGGTTTAGGTTTTGGGTGCATTTTTAATTTTATTGCTTAAATCGCATTTTCTCGACGAGCTGAGCACGTTTTCTGAAATGTGCTCCTCCCGTCACTCTGGTTGGGTGTGCATAGTAAAAAGTGCTCTTGGCAGCTAGAGAGTGCCGCGTTGACCACTGCGCATGAAGAAATGACCATCTGCAGCGTTTGGTTTAGGTTTTAGGTGCATTTTTAATTTTATTGCTTAAATTGCATTTTCTCGACGAGCTGAGCACGTTTTCTGAAATGTGCTCCTCCCGTCACTCTGGTTAGGTGCGCATAGTAAAAAGTGCTCTTGGCAGCTAGAGAGTGCCGCGTTGACCACTGCGCATGAAGAAATAACCACCTGCAACGTTTGGTTTAGGTTTTAGGTGCATTTTTAATTTTATTGCTTAAATCGAATTTTCTCGACGAGCTGAGCACGTTTTCTGAAATGTGCTCCTCCCGTCACTCTGGTTGGGTGCGCATAGTAAAAAGTGCTCTTGGCAGCTAGAGAGTGCCGCGTTGACCACTGTGCATGAAGAAATAACCACCTGCAACGTTTGGTTTAGGTTTTAGGTGCATTTTTAATTTTATTGCTTAAATCGCATTTTCTCGACGAGCTGAGCACGTTTTCTGAAATGCGCTCCTCCCGTCACTCTGGTTGGGTGCGCATAGTAAAAAGTGCTCTTGGCAGCTAGAGAGTGCCGCGTTGACCACTGCGCATGAAGAAATAACCACCTGCAACGTTTTGTTTAGGTTTTAGGTGCATTTTTAATTTTATTGCTTAAATCGCATTTTCTCGACGAGCTGAGCACGTTTTCTGAAATGTGCTCCTCCCGTCACTCTGGTTGGGTGCGCATAGTAAAAAATGCTCTTGGCAGCTAGAGAGGGCCGCGTTGACAACTGCGCATGAAGAAATAACCACCTGCAACGTTTGGTTTAGGTTTTGGGTGCATTTTTAATTTTATTGCTTAAATCGCATTTTCTCGACGAGCTGAGCACGTTTTCTGAAATGTGCTCCTCCCGTCACTCTGGTTGGGTGTGCATAGTAAAAAGTGCTCTTGGCAGCTAGAGAGTGCCGCGTTGACCACTGCGCATGAAGAAATGACCATCTGCAGCGTTTGGTTTAGGTTTTAGGTGCATTTTTAATTTTATTGCTTAGATCGCATTTTCTCGACGAGCTGAGCACGTTTTCTGAAATGCGCTCCTCCCGTCACTCTGGTTGGGTGCGCATAGTAAAAAGTGCTCTTGGCAGCTAGAGAGTGCCGCGTTGACCACTGCGCATGAAGAAATAACCACCTGCAACGTTTTGTTTAGGTTTTAGGTGCATTTTTAATTTTATTGCTTAAATCGCATTTTCTCGACGAGCTGAGCACGTTTTCTGAAATGCGCTCCTCCCGTCACTCTGGTTGGGTGCGCATAGTAAAAAGTGCTCTTGGCAGCTAGAGAGTGCCGCGTTGACCACTGCGCATGAAGAAATAACCACCTGCAACGTTTGGTTTAGGTTTTAGGTGCATTTTTAATTTTATTGCTTAAATCGCATTTTCTCAACGAGCTGAGCACGTTTTCTGAAATGTGCTCCTCCCGTCACTCTGGTTGGGTGCGCATAGTAAAAAGTGCTCTTGGCAGCTAGAGAGTGCCGCGTTGACTGCTGCGCATGAAGAAATAACCACCTGCAACTTTTGGTTTAGGTTTTAGGTGCATTTTTAATTTTATTGCTTAAATCGCATTTTCTCGACGAGCTGAGCACGTTTTCTGAAATGCGCTCCTCCCGTCACTCTGGTTGGGTGCGCATAGTAAAAAGTGCTCTTGGCAGCTAGAGAGTGCCGCGTTGACCACTGCGCATGAATAAATAACCACCTGCAACGTCTGGTTTAGGTTTTGGGTTCATTTTTAATTTTATTGCTTAAATTGCATTGTCTGGACGAGCTGAGCACGTTTTCTGAAATGTGCTCCTCCCGTCACTCTGGTTGGGTGTGCATAGTAAAAAGTGCTCTTGGCAGCTAGAGAGTGCCGCGTTGACCACTGCGCATGAAGAAATGACCATCTGCAACGTTTGGTTTAGGTTTTATGTGCATTTTTAATTTTATTGCTTAAATCGCATTTTCTCGACGAGCTGAGCACGTTTTCTGAAATGTGCTCCTCCCGTCACTCTGGTTGGGTGCGCATAGTAAAAAGTGCTCTTGGCAGCTAGAGAGTGCCGCGTTGACCACTGCGCATGAAGAAATAACCATCTGCAACGTTTGGTTTAGGTTTTGGCTGCAGTTTTAATTTTATTGCTTAAATCGCATTTTCTCGACGAGCTGAGCACGTTTTCTGAAATGTGCTCCTCCCGTCACTCTGGTTGGGTGTGCATAGTAAAAAGTGCTCTTGGCAGCTAGAGAGTGCCGCGTTGACCACTGCACATGAAGAAATAACCACCAGCAACGTTTGGTTTAGGTTTTGGGTGCATTTTTAATTTTATTGCTTAAATCGCATGTTCTCGTTGAGCTGAGCACGTTTTCTGAAATGCGCTCCTCCCGTCACTCTCGTTGGGTGTGCATAGTAGAAAGTGCTCTTGGAAGCTAGAGAGTGCCGCGTTGACCACTGCGCATGAAGAAATAACCACCTGCAACGTTTGGTTTAGGTTTTGGGTGCATTTTTAATTTTATTGCTTAAATCGCATTTTCTCGACGAGCTGAGCACGTTTTCTGAAATGTGCTCCTCCCGTCACTCTGGTTGGGTGCGCATAATAAAAAGTGCTCTTGGCACCTAGAGAGTGCCGCGTTGACCACTGCGCATGAAGAAATAACCACCTGCAACGTTTGGTTTAGGTTTTGGGTGCATTTTTAATTTTATTGCTTAAATCGCATTTTCTCGTCGAGCTGAGCACGTTTTCTGAAATGCGCTCCTCCGGTCAATCTTGTTGGGTGTGCATAGTAAAAAGTGCTCTTGGCAGCTAGAGAGTGCCGCGTTGACCACTGCGCATGAAGAAATGACCATCTGCAACGTTTGGTTTAGGTTTTGGGTGCATTTTTAATTTTATTGCTTAAATCGCATTTTCTCGACGAGCTGAGCACGTTTTCTGAAATGTGCTCCTCCCGTCACTCTGGTTGGGTGTGCATAGTAAAAAGTGCTCTTGGCAGCTAGAGAGTGCCGCGTTGACCACTGCGCATGAAGAAATGACCATCTGCAACGTTTGGTTTAGGTTTTAGGTGCATTTTTTATTTTATTGCTTAAATCGCATTTTCTCGACGAGCTGAGCACGTTTTCTGAAATGTGCTCCTCCCGTCACTCTGGTTGGGTGCGCATAGTAAAAACTGCTCTTGGCAGCTAGAGAGTGCCGCGTTGACTGCTGCGCATGAAGAAATAACCACCTGCAACGTTTGGTTTAGGTTTTGGGTGCATTTTTAATTTTATTGCTTAAATCGCATTTTCTCGACGAGCTGAGCACGTTTTCTGAAATGTGCTCCTCCCGTCACTCTGGTTGGGTGTGCATAGTAAAAAGTGCTCTTGGCAGCTAGAGAGTGCCGCGTTGACCACTGCGCATGAAGAAATAACCACCTGCAACGTTTGGTTTAGGTTTAAGTTGCATTTTTAATTTTATTGCTTAAATCGCATTTTCTCGTCGAGCTGAGCACGTTTTCTGAAATGCGCTCCTCCCGTCACTCTTGTTGGGTGTGCATAGTAAAAAGTGCTCTTGGCAGCTAGAGAGTGCCGCGTTGACCACTGCGCATGAAGAAATGACCATCTGCAACGTTTGGTTTAGGTTTTGGGTGCATTTTTAATTTTATTGCTTAAATCGCATTTTCTCGACGAGCTGAGCACGTTTTCTGAAATGTGCTCCTCCCGTCACTCTGGTTGGGTGTGCATAGTAAAAAGTGCTCTTGGCAGCTAGAGAGTGCCGCGTTGACCACTGCGCATGAAGAAATGACCATCTGCAACGTTTGGTTTAGGTTTTAGGTGCATTTTTAATTTTATTGCTTAAATCGCATTTTCTCGACGAGCTGAGCACGTTTTCTGAAATGTGCTCCTCCCGTCACTCTGGTTGGGTGCGCATAGTAAAAACTGCTCTTGGCAGCTAGAGAGTGCCGCGTTGACTGCTGCGCATGAAGAAATAACCACCTGCAACTTTTGGTTTAGGTTTTAGGTGCATTTTTAATTTTATTTCTTAAATCGCATTTACTCGACGAGCTGAGCACGTTTTCTGAAATGCGCTCCTCCCGTCACTCTTGTTGGGTGTGCATAGTAAAAAGTGCTCTTGGCAGCTAGAGAGTGCCGCGTTGACCACTGCGCATGAAGAAATGACCATCTGCAACGTTTGGTTTAGGTTTTGGATGCATTTTTAATTTTATTGCTTAAATCGCATTTTCTCGACGAACTGAGCACGTTTTCTGAAATGCGCTCCTCCCGTCACTCTGGTTGGGTGCGCATAGTAAAAAGTGCTCTTGGCAGCTAGAGAGTGCCGCGTTGACCACTGCGCATGAAGAAATAACCACCTGCAACGTTTGGTTTAGGTTTTGGGTTCATTTTTAATTTTATTGCTTAAATCGCATTGTCTGGACGAGATGAGCACGTTTTCTGAAATGCGCTCCTCCCGTCACTCTTGTTGGGTGTGCATAGTAAAAAGTGCTCTTGGCAGCTAGAGAGTGCCGCGTTGACCACTGCGCATGAAGAAATGACCATCTGCAACGTTTGGTTTAGGTTTTGGGTGCATTTTTAATTTTATTGCTTAAATCGCATTTTCTCGACGAGCTGAGCACGTTTTCTGAAATGTGCTCCTCCCGTCACTCTGGTTGGGTGCGCATAGTAAAAACTGCTCTTGGCAGCTAGAGAGTGCCGCGTTGACTGCTGCGCATGAAGAAATAACCACCTGCAACTTTTGGTTTAGGTTTTAGGTGCATTTTTAATTTTATTTCTTAAGTCGCATTTACTCGACGAGCTGAGCACGTTTTCTGAAATGCGCTCCTCCCGTCACTGTTGTTGGGTGTGCATAGTAAAAAGTGCTCTT
Source organism: Syngnathus scovelli (assembly GCF_024217435.2). Classification (NCBI taxonomy): domain Eukaryota; kingdom Metazoa; phylum Chordata; class Actinopteri; order Syngnathiformes; family Syngnathidae; genus Syngnathus; species Syngnathus scovelli. Next base: position 43,973 of record NW_026061678.1, read on the forward strand.
GGCAGCTAGAGAGTGCCGCGTTGACCACTGCGCATGAAGAAATGACCATCTGCAACGTTTGGTTTAGGTTTTGGGTGCATTTTTAATTTTATTGCTTAAATCGCATTTTCTCGACGAGCTGAGCACGTTTTCTGAAATGCGCTCCTCCCGTCACTCTGGTTGGGTGCGCATAGTAAAAAGTGCTCTTGGCAGCTAGAGAGTGCCGCGTTGACCACTGCGCATGAAGAAATAACCACCTGCAACGTTTGGTTTAGGTTTTGGGTTCATTTTTAATTTTATTGCTTAAATCGCTTTGTCTGGACGAGATGAGCACGTTTTCTGAAATGTGCTCCTCCCGTCACTCTGGTTGGGTGTGCATATTAAAAATTGCTCTTGGCAGCTAGAGAGTGCCGCGTTGACCACTGCGCATGAAGAAATAACCATCTGCAACGTTTGGTTTAGGTTTTAGGTGCATTTTTAATTTTATTGCTTAAATCGCATTTTCTGGACGAGCTGAGCACGTTTTCTGAAATGTGCTCCTCCCGTCACTCTGGTTGGGTGCGCATAGTAAAAAGTGCTCTTGGCAGCTAGAGAGTGCCGCGTTGACCACTGCGCATAAAGAAATGACCATCTGCAACGTTTGGTTTAGGTTTTAGGTGCATTTTTTATTTTATTGCTTAAATCGCATTTTCTCGACGAGCTGAGCACGTTTTCTGAAATGTGCTCCTCCCGTCACTCTGGTTGGGTGCGCATAGTAAAAAGTGCTCTTGGCAGCTAGAGAGTGCCGCGTTGACCACTGCGCATGAAGAAATAACCACCTGCAACGTTTGGTTTAGGTTTTGGGTTCATTTTTAATTTTATTGCTTAAATCGCATTGTCTGGACGAGATGAGCACGTTTTCTGAAATGTGCTCCTCCCGTCACTCTGTTTGGGTGTGCATAGTAAAAAGTGCTCTTGGCAGCTAGAGAGTGCCGCGTTGACCACTGCGCATGAAGAAATGACCATCTGCAACGTTTGGTTTAGGTTTTAGGTGCATTTTTAATTTTATTGCTTAAATCGCATTTTCTGGACGAGCTGAGCACGTTTTCTGAAATGTGCTCCTCCCGTCACTCTGGTTGGGTGCGCATAGTAAAAAGTGCTCTTGGCAGCTAGAGAGTGCCGCGTTGACTGCTGCGCATGAAGAAATAACCACCTGCAACTTTTGGTTTAGGTTTTAGGTGCATTTTTAATTTTATTTCTTAAATCGCATTTACTCGACGAGCTGAGCACGTTATCTGAAATGCGCTCCTCCCGTCACTCTGGTTGGGTGCGCATAGTAAAAAGTGCTCTTGGCAGCTAGAGAGTGCCGCGTTGACCACTGCGCATGAAGAAAAGACCATCTGCAACGTTTGGTTTAGGTTTTGGGTGCATTTTTAATTTTATTGCTTAAATCGCATTTTCTCGACGAGCTGAGCACGTTTTCTGAAATGTGCTCCTCCCGTCACTCTGGTTGGGTGCGCATAGTAAAAAGTGCTCTTGGCAGCTAGAGAGTGCCGCGTTGACCACTGCGCATGAAGAAATGACCATCTGCAACGTTTGGTTTAGGTTTTAGTTGCATTTTTAATTTTATTGCTTAAATCGCATTTTCTCGACGAGCTGAGCACGTTTTCTGAAATGTGCTCCTCCCGTCACTCTGGTTGGGTGTGCATAGTAAAAAGTGCTCTTGGCAGCTAGAGAGTGCCGCGTTGACCACTGCGCATGAAGAAATGACCATCTGCAACGTTTGGTTTAGGTTTTAGGTGCATTTTTAATTTTATTGCTTAAATCGCATTTTCTGGACGAGCTGAGCACGTTTTCTGAAATGTGCTCCTCCCGTCACTCTGGTTGGGTGCGCATAGTAAAAAGTGGTCTTGGCAGCTAGAGAGTGCCGCGTTGACCACTGCGCATGAAGAAATGACCATCTGCAACGTTTGGTTTAGGTTGTGGGTGCATTTTTAATTTTATTGCTTAAATCGCATTTTCTCTACGAGCTGAGCACGTTTTCTGAAATGTGCTCCTCCCGTCACTCTGGTTGGGTGCGCATAGTAAAAAGTGCTCTTGGCAGCTAGAGAGTGCCGCGTTGACCACTGCGCATGAAGAAATAACCATCTGCAACGTTTGGTTTAGGTTTTGGGTGCAGTTTTAATTTTATTGCTTAAATCGCATTTTCTCGACGAGCTGAGCACGTTTTCTGAAATGTGCTCCTCCCGTCACTCTGGTTGGGTGTGCATAGTAAAAAGTGCTCTTGGCAGCTAGAGAGTGCCGCGTTGACCACTGCACATGAAGAAATAACCACCAGCAACGTTTGGTTTAGGTTTTGGGTGCATTTTTAATTTTATTGCTTAAATCGCATGTTCTCGTCGAGCTGAGCACGTTTTCTGAAATGCGCTCCTCCCGTCACTCTTGTTGGGTGTGCATAGTAGAAAGTGCTCTTGGAAGCTAGAGAGTGCCGCGTTGACCACTGCGCATGAAGAAATAACCACCTGCAACGTTTGGTTTAGGTTTTGGGTGCATTTTTAATTTTATTGCTTAAATCGCATTTTCTCGACGAGCTGAGCACGTTTTCTGAAATGTGCTCCTCCCGTCACTCTGGTTGGGTGCGCATAATAAAAAGTGCTCTTGGCAGCTAGAGAGTGCCGCGTTGACTGCTGCGCATAAAGAAATAACCACCTGCAACGTTTGGTTTAGGTTTTGGGTGCATTTTTAATTTTATTGCTTAAATCGCATTTTCTCGACGAGCTGAGCACGTTTTCTGAAATGTGCTCCTCCCGTCACTCTGGTTGGGTGTGCATAGTAAAAAGGGCTCTTGGCAGCTAGAGAGTGCCGCGTTGACCACTGCGCATGAAGAAATAACCACCTGCAACGTTTGGTTTAGGTTTAAGTTGCATTTTTAATTTTATTGCTTAAATCGCATTTTCTCGTTGAGCTGAGCACGTTTTCTGAAATGTTCTCCTCCCGTCACTCTTGTTGGGTGTGCATAGTAAAAAGTGCTCTTGGCAGCTAGAGAGTGCCGCGTTGACCACTGCGCATGAAGAAATAACCATCTGCAACGTTTGGTTTAGGTTTTGGGTGCAGTTTTAATTTTATTGCTTAAATCGCATTTTCTCGACGAGCTGAGCACGTTTTCTGAAATGTGCTCCTCCCGTCACTCTGGTTGGGTGTGCATAGTAAAAAGTACTCTTGGCAGCTAGAGAGTGCCGCGTTGACCACTGCACATGAAGAAATACCCACCAGCAACGTTTGGTTTAGGTTTTGGGTGCATTTTTAATTTTATTGCTTAAATCGCATGTTCTCGTCGAGCTGAGCACGTTTTCTGAAATGCGCTCCTCCCGTCACTCTTGTTGGGTGTGCATAGTAGAAAGTGCTCTTGGAAGCTAGAGAGTGCCGCGTTGACCACTGCGCATGAAGAAATAACCACCTGCAACGTTTGGTTTAGGTTTTGGGTGCATTTTTAATTTTATTGCTTAAATCGCATTTTCTCGACGAGCTGAGCACGTTTTCTGAAATGTGCTCCTCCCGTCACTCTGGTTGGGTGCGCATAATAAAAAGTGCTCTTGGCACCTAGAGAGTGCCGCGTTGACCACTGCGCATGAAGAAATAACCACCTGCAACGTTTGGTTTAGGTTTTGGGTGCATTTTTAATTTTATTGCTTAAATCGCATTTTCTCGTCGAGCTGAGCACGTTTTCTGAAATGCGCTCCTCCCGTCACTCTTGTTGGGTGTGCATAGTAAAAAGTGCTCTTGGCAGCTAGAGAGTGCCGCGTTGACCACTGCGCATGAAGAAATGACCATCTGCAACGTTTGGTTTAGGTTTTGGGTGCATTTTTAATTTTATTGCTTAAATCGCATTTTCTCGACGAGCTGAGCACGTTTTCTGAAATGTGCTCCTCCCGTCACTCAGGTTGGGTGTGCATAGTAAAAAGTGCTCTTGGCAGCTAGAGAGTGCCGCGTTGACCACTGCGCATGAAGAAATCACCATCTGCAACGTTTGGTTTAGGTTTTAGGTGCATTTTTAATTTTATTGCTTAAATCGCATTTTCTCGACGAGCTGAGCCTGTTTTCTGAAATGTGCTCCTCCCGTCACTCTGGTTGGGTGCGCATAGTAAAAACTTCTCTTGGCAGCTAGAGAGTGCCGCGTTGACTGCTGCGCATAAAGAAATAACCATCTGCAACGTTTGGTTTAGGTTTTGGGTGCATTTTTAATTTTATTGCTTAAATCGCATTTTCTCGACGAGCTGAGCACGTTTTCTGAAATGTGCTCCTCCCGTCACTCTGGTTGGGTGTGCATAGTAAAAAGTGCTCTTGGCAGCTAGAGAGTGCCGCGTTGACCACTGCGCATGAAGAAATAACCACCTGCGACGTTTGGTTTAGGTTTAAGTTGCATTTTTAATTTTATTGCTTAAATCGCATTTTCTCGTTGAGCTGAGTACGTTTTCTGAAATGTGCTCCTCCCGTCACTCTTGTTGGGTGTGCATAGTAAAAAGTGCTCTTGGCAGCTAGAGAGTGCCGCGTTGACCACTGCGCATGAATAAATGACCATCTGCAACGTTTGGTTTAGGTTTTAGGTGCATTTTTAATTTTATTGCTTAAATCGCATTTTCTCGACGAGCTGAGCACGTTTTCTGAAATGTGCTCCTCCCGTCACTCTGGTTGGGTGCGCATAGTAAAAAGTGCTCTTGGCAGCTAGAGAGTGCCGCATTGACCACTGCGCATGAAGAAATAACCACCTGCAACGTTTGGTTTAGGTTTTAGGTGCATTTTTAATTTTATTGCTTAAATCACATTTTCTCGACGAGCTGAGCACGTTTTCTGAAATGTGCTCCTCCCGTCACTCTGGTTGGGTGCGCATAGTAAAAAGTGCTCTTGGCAGCTAGAGAGTGCCGCGTTGACCACTGCGCATGAAGAAATAACCACCTGCAACGTTTGGTTTAGGTTTTAGGTGCATTTTTAATTTTATTGCTTAAATCGCATTTTCTCAACGAGCTGAGCACGTTTTCTGAAATGTGCTCCTCCCGTCACTCTGGTTGGGTGCGCATAGTAAAAAGTGCTATTGGCAGCTAGAGAGTGCCGCGTTGACTGCTGCGCATGAAGAAATAACCACCTGCAACTTTTGGTTTAGGTTTTAGGTGCATTTTTAATTTTATTGCTTAAATCGCATTTTCTCGACGAGCTGAGCACGTTTTCTGAAATGCGTTCCTCCCGTCACTCTGGTTGGGTGCGCATAGTAAAAAGTGCTCTTGGCAGCTAGAGAGTGCCGCGTTGACCACTGCGCATGAATAAATAACCACCTGCAACGTCTGGTTTAGGTTTTGGGTTCATTTTTAATTTTATTGCTTAAATTGCATTGTCTGGACGAGCTGAGCACGTTTTCTGAAATGTGCTCCTCCTGTCACTCTGGTTGGGTGTGCATAGTAAAAAGTGCTCTTGGCAGCTAGAGAGTGCCGCGTTGACCACTGCGCATGAAGAAATGACCATCTGCAACGTTTGGTTTAGGTTTTATGTGCATTTTTAATTTTATTGCTTAAATCGCATTTTCTGGACGAGCTGAGCACGTTTTCTGAAATGTGCTCCTCCCGTCACTCTGGTTGGGTGCGCATAGTAAAAAGTGCTCTTGGCAGCTAGAGAGTGCCGCGTTGACCACTGCGCATGAAGAAATAACCACCTGCAACGTTTGGTTTAGGTTTTGGGTGCATTTTTAATTTTATTGCTTAAATCCCATTTACTCGACGAGCTGAGCACGTTTTCTGAAATGTGCTCCTCCCGTCACTCTGGTTGGGTGCGCATAGTAAAAAGTGCTCTTGGCAGCTAGAGAGTGCCGCGTTGACTGCTGCGCACGAAGAAATAACCACCTGCAACGTTTGGTTTAGGTTTTAGGTGCATTTTTAATTTTATTGCTTAAATCGCATTTTCTCGACGAGCTGAGCACGTTTTCTGAAATGTGCTCCTCCCGTCACTCTGGTTGGGTGCGCATAGTAAAAAGTACTCTTGGCAGCTAGAGAGTGCCGCGTTGACCACTGCGCATGAAGAAATAACCACCTGCAACGTTTGGTTTAGGTTTTAGGTGCATTTTTAATTTTATTGCTTAAATCGCATTTTCTCGACGAGCTGAGCACGTTTTCTGAAATGCGCTCCTCCCGTCACTCTGGTTGGGTGCGCATAGTAAAAAATGCTCTTGGCAGCTAGAGGGCCGCGTTGAACACTGCGCATGAAGAAATAACCACCTGCAACGTTTGGTTTAGGTTTTGGGTGCATTTTTAATTTTATTGCTTAAATCGCATTTTCTCGACGAGCTGAGCACGTTTTCTGAAATGTGCTCCTCCCGTCACTCTGGTTGGGTGTGCATAGTAAAAAGTGCTCTTGGCAGCTAGAGAGTGCCGCGTTGACCACTGCGCATGAAGAAATGACCATCTGCAGCGTTTGGTTTAGGTTTTAGGTGCATTTTTAATTTTATTGCTTAAATTGCATTTTCTCGACGAGCTGAGCACGTTTTCTGAAATGTGCTCCTCCCGTCACTCTGGTTAGGTGCGCATAGTAAAAAGTGCTCTTGGCAGCTAGAGAGTGCCGCGTTGACCACTGCGCATGAAGAAATAACCACCTGCAACGTTTGGTTTAGGTTTTAGGTGCATTTTTAATTTTATTGCTTAAATCGAATTTTCTCGACGAGCTGAGCACGTTTTCTGAAATGTGCTCCTCCCGTCACTCTGGTTGGGTGCGCATAGTAAAAAGTGCTCTTGGCAGCTAGAGAGTGCCGCGTTGACCACTGTGCATGAAGAAATAACCACCTGCAACGTTTGGTTTAGGTTTTAGGTGCATTTTTAATTTTATTGCTTAAATCGCATTTTCTCGACGAGCTGAGCACGTTTTCTGAAATGCGCTCCTCCCGTCACTCTGGTTGGGTGCGCATAGTAAAAAGTGCTCTTGGCAGCTAGAGAGTGCCGCGTTGACCACTGCGCATGAAGAAATAACCACCTGCAACGTTTTGTTTAGGTTTTAGGTGCATTTTTAATTTTATTGCTTAAATCGCATTTTCTCGACGAGCTGAGCACGTTTTCTGAAATGTGCTCCTCCCGTCACTCTGGTTGGGTGCGCATAGTAAAAAATGCTCTTGGCAGCTAGAGAGGGCCGCGTTGACAACTGCGCATGAAGAAATAACCACCTGCAACGTTTGGTTTAGGTTTTGGGTGCATTTTTAATTTTATTGCTTAAATCGCATTTTCTCGACGAGCTGAGCACGTTTTCTGAAATGTGCTCCTCCCGTCACTCTGGTTGGGTGTGCATAGTAAAAAGTGCTCTTGGCAGCTAGAGAGTGCCGCGTTGACCACTGCGCATGAAGAAATGACCATCTGCAGCGTTTGGTTTAGGTTTTAGGTGCATTTTTAATTTTATTGCTTAGATCGCATTTTCTCGACGAGCTGAGCACGTTTTCTGAAATGCGCTCCTCCCGTCACTCTGGTTGGGTGCGCATAGTAAAAAGTGCTCTTGGCAGCTAGAGAGTGCCGCGTTGACCACTGCGCATGAAGAAATAACCACCTGCAACGTTTTGTTTAGGTTTTAGGTGCATTTTTAATTTTATTGCTTAAATCGCATTTTCTCGACGAGCTGAGCACGTTTTCTGAAATGCGCTCCTCCCGTCACTCTGGTTGGGTGCGCATAGTAAAAAGTGCTCTTGGCAGCTAGAGAGTGCCGCGTTGACCACTGCGCATGAAGAAATAACCACCTGCAACGTTTGGTTTAGGTTTTAGGTGCATTTTTAATTTTATTGCTTAAATCGCATTTTCTCAACGAGCTGAGCACGTTTTCTGAAATGTGCTCCTCCCGTCACTCTGGTTGGGTGCGCATAGTAAAAAGTGCTCTTGGCAGCTAGAGAGTGCCGCGTTGACTGCTGCGCATGAAGAAATAACCACCTGCAACTTTTGGTTTAGGTTTTAGGTGCATTTTTAATTTTATTGCTTAAATCGCATTTTCTCGACGAGCTGAGCACGTTTTCTGAAATGCGCTCCTCCCGTCACTCTGGTTGGGTGCGCATAGTAAAAAGTGCTCTTGGCAGCTAGAGAGTGCCGCGTTGACCACTGCGCATGAATAAATAACCACCTGCAACGTCTGGTTTAGGTTTTGGGTTCATTTTTAATTTTATTGCTTAAATTGCATTGTCTGGACGAGCTGAGCACGTTTTCTGAAATGTGCTCCTCCCGTCACTCTGGTTGGGTGTGCATAGTAAAAAGTGCTCTTGGCAGCTAGAGAGTGCCGCGTTGACCACTGCGCATGAAGAAATGACCATCTGCAACGTTTGGTTTAGGTTTTATGTGCATTTTTAATTTTATTGCTTAAATCGCATTTTCTCGACGAGCTGAGCACGTTTTCTGAAATGTGCTCCTCCCGTCACTCTGGTTGGGTGCGCATAGTAAAAAGTGCTCTTGGCAGCTAGAGAGTGCCGCGTTGACCACTGCGCATGAAGAAATAACCATCTGCAACGTTTGGTTTAGGTTTTGGCTGCAGTTTTAATTTTATTGCTTAAATCGCATTTTCTCGACGAGCTGAGCACGTTTTCTGAAATGTGCTCCTCCCGTCACTCTGGTTGGGTGTGCATAGTAAAAAGTGCTCTTGGCAGCTAGAGAGTGCCGCGTTGACCACTGCACATGAAGAAATAACCACCAGCAACGTTTGGTTTAGGTTTTGGGTGCATTTTTAATTTTATTGCTTAAATCGCATGTTCTCGTTGAGCTGAGCACGTTTTCTGAAATGCGCTCCTCCCGTCACTCTCGTTGGGTGTGCATAGTAGAAAGTGCTCTTGGAAGCTAGAGAGTGCCGCGTTGACCACTGCGCATGAAGAAATAACCACCTGCAACGTTTGGTTTAGGTTTTGGGTGCATTTTTAATTTTATTGCTTAAATCGCATTTTCTCGACGAGCTGAGCACGTTTTCTGAAATGTGCTCCTCCCGTCACTCTGGTTGGGTGCGCATAATAAAAAGTGCTCTTGGCACCTAGAGAGTGCCGCGTTGACCACTGCGCATGAAGAAATAACCACCTGCAACGTTTGGTTTAGGTTTTGGGTGCATTTTTAATTTTATTGCTTAAATCGCATTTTCTCGTCGAGCTGAGCACGTTTTCTGAAATGCGCTCCTCCGGTCAATCTTGTTGGGTGTGCATAGTAAAAAGTGCTCTTGGCAGCTAGAGAGTGCCGCGTTGACCACTGCGCATGAAGAAATGACCATCTGCAACGTTTGGTTTAGGTTTTGGGTGCATTTTTAATTTTATTGCTTAAATCGCATTTTCTCGACGAGCTGAGCACGTTTTCTGAAATGTGCTCCTCCCGTCACTCTGGTTGGGTGTGCATAGTAAAAAGTGCTCTTGGCAGCTAGAGAGTGCCGCGTTGACCACTGCGCATGAAGAAATGACCATCTGCAACGTTTGGTTTAGGTTTTAGGTGCATTTTTTATTTTATTGCTTAAATCGCATTTTCTCGACGAGCTGAGCACGTTTTCTGAAATGTGCTCCTCCCGTCACTCTGGTTGGGTGCGCATAGTAAAAACTGCTCTTGGCAGCTAGAGAGTGCCGCGTTGACTGCTGCGCATGAAGAAATAACCACCTGCAACGTTTGGTTTAGGTTTTGGGTGCATTTTTAATTTTATTGCTTAAATCGCATTTTCTCGACGAGCTGAGCACGTTTTCTGAAATGTGCTCCTCCCGTCACTCTGGTTGGGTGTGCATAGTAAAAAGTGCTCTTGGCAGCTAGAGAGTGCCGCGTTGACCACTGCGCATGAAGAAATAACCACCTGCAACGTTTGGTTTAGGTTTAAGTTGCATTTTTAATTTTATTGCTTAAATCGCATTTTCTCGTCGAGCTGAGCACGTTTTCTGAAATGCGCTCCTCCCGTCACTCTTGTTGGGTGTGCATAGTAAAAAGTGCTCTTGGCAGCTAGAGAGTGCCGCGTTGACCACTGCGCATGAAGAAATGACCATCTGCAACGTTTGGTTTAGGTTTTGGGTGCATTTTTAATTTTATTGCTTAAATCGCATTTTCTCGACGAGCTGAGCACGTTTTCTGAAATGTGCTCCTCCCGTCACTCTGGTTGGGTGTGCATAGTAAAAAGTGCTCTTGGCAGCTAGAGAGTGCCGCGTTGACCACTGCGCATGAAGAAATGACCATCTGCAACGTTTGGTTTAGGTTTTAGGTGCATTTTTAATTTTATTGCTTAAATCGCATTTTCTCGACGAGCTGAGCACGTTTTCTGAAATGTGCTCCTCCCGTCACTCTGGTTGGGTGCGCATAGTAAAAACTGCTCTTGGCAGCTAGAGAGTGCCGCGTTGACTGCTGCGCATGAAGAAATAACCACCTGCAACTTTTGGTTTAGGTTTTAGGTGCATTTTTAATTTTATTTCTTAAATCGCATTTACTCGACGAGCTGAGCACGTTTTCTGAAATGCGCTCCTCCCGTCACTCTTGTTGGGTGTGCATAGTAAAAAGTGCTCTTGGCAGCTAGAGAGTGCCGCGTTGACCACTGCGCATGAAGAAATGACCATCTGCAACGTTTGGTTTAGGTTTTGGATGCATTTTTAATTTTATTGCTTAAATCGCATTTTCTCGACGAACTGAGCACGTTTTCTGAAATGCGCTCCTCCCGTCACTCTGGTTGGGTGCGCATAGTAAAAAGTGCTCTTGGCAGCTAGAGAGTGCCGCGTTGACCACTGCGCATGAAGAAATAACCACCTGCAACGTTTGGTTTAGGTTTTGGGTTCATTTTTAATTTTATTGCTTAAATCGCATTGTCTGGACGAGATGAGCACGTTTTCTGAAATGCGCTCCTCCCGTCACTCTTGTTGGGTGTGCATAGTAAAAAGTGCTCTTGGCAGCTAGAGAGTGCCGCGTTGACCACTGCGCATGAAGAAATGACCATCTGCAACGTTTGGTTTAGGTTTTGGGTGCATTTTTAATTTTATTGCTTAAATCGCATTTTCTCGACGAGCTGAGCACGTTTTCTGAAATGTGCTCCTCCCGTCACTCTGGTTGGGTGCGCATAGTAAAAACTGCTCTTGGCAGCTAGAGAGTGCCGCGTTGACTGCTGCGCATGAAGAAATAACCACCTGCAACTTTTGGTTTAGGTTTTAGGTGCATTTTTAATTTTATTTCTTAAGTCGCATTTACTCGACGAGCTGAGCACGTTTTCTGAAATGCGCTCCTCCCGTCACTGTTGTTGGGTGTGCATAGTAAAAAGTGCTCTTGGCAGCTAGAGAGTGCCGCGTTGACCACTGCGCATGAAGAAATGACCATCTGCAACGTTTGGTTTAGGTTTTGGGTGCATTTTTAATTTTATTGCTTAAATCGCATTTTCTCGACGAGCTGAGCACGTTTTCTGAAATGCGCTCCTCCCGTCACTCTGGTTGGGTGCGCATAGTAAAAAGTGCTCTTGGCAGCTAGAGAGTGCCGCGTTGACCACTGCGCATGAAGAAATAACCACCTGCAACGTTTGGTTTAGGTTTTGGGTTCATTTTTAATTTTATTGCTTAAATCGCTTTGTCTGGACGAGATGAGCACGTTTTCTGAAATGTGCTCCTCCCGTCACTCTGGTTGGGTGTGCATATTAAAAATTGCTCTTGGCAGCTAGAGAGTGCCGCGTTGACCACTGCGCATGAAGAAATAACCATCTGCAACGTTTGGTTTAGGTTTTAGGTGCATTTTTAATTTTATTGCTTAAATCGCATTTTCTGGACGAGCTGAGCACGTTTTCTGAAATGTGCTCCTCCCGTCACTCTGGTTGGGTGCGCATAGTAAAAAGTGCTCTTGGCAGCTAGAGAGTGCCGCGTTGACCACTGCGCATAAAGAAATGACCATCTGCAACGTTTGGTTTAGGTTTTAGGTGCATTTTTTATTTTATTGCTTAAATCGCATTTTCTCGACGAGCTGAGCACGTTTTCTGAAATGTGCTCCTCCCGTCACTCTGGTTGGGTGCGCATAGTAAAAAGTGCTCTTGGCAGCTAGAGAGTGCCGCGTTGACCACTGCGCATGAAGAAATAACCACCTGCAACGTTTGGTTTAGGTTTTGGGTTCATTTTTAATTTTATTGCTTAAATCGCATTGTCTGGACGAGATGAGCACGTTTTCTGAAATGTGCTCCTCCCGTCACTCTGTTTGGGTGTGCATAGTAAAAAGTGCTCTTGGCAGCTAGAGAGTGCCGCGTTGACCACTGCGCATGAAGAAATGACCATCTGCAACGTTTGGTTTAGGTTTTAGGTGCATTTTTAATTTTATTGCTTAAATCGCATTTTCTGGACGAGCTGAGCACGTTTTCTGAAATGTGCTCCTCCCGTCACTCTGGTTGGGTGCGCATAGTAAAAAGTGCTCTTGGCAGCTAGAGAGTGCCGCGTTGACTGCTGCGCATGAAGAAATAACCACCTGCAACTTTTGGTTTAGGTTTTAGGTGCATTTTTAATTTTATTTCTTAAATCGCATTTACTCGACGAGCTGAGCACGTTATCTGAAATGCGCTCCTCCCGTCACTCTGGTTGGGTGCGCATAGTAAAAAGTGCTCTTGGCAGCTAGAGAGTGCCGCGTTGACCACTGCGCATGAAGAAAAGACCATCTGCAACGTTTGGTTTAGGTTTTGGGTGCATTTTTAATTTTATTGCTTAAATCGCATTTTCTCGACGAGCTGAGCACGTTTTCTGAAATGTGCTCCTCCCGTCACTCTGGTTGGGTGCGCATAGTAAAAAGTGCTCTTGGCAGCTAGAGAGTGCCGCGTTGACCACTGCGCATGAAGAAATGACCATCTGCAACGTTTGGTTTAGGTTTTAGTTGCATTTTTAATTTTATTGCTTAAATCGCATTTTCTCGACGAGCTGAGCACGTTTTCTGAAATGTGCTCCTCCCGTCACTCTGGTTGGGTGTGCATAGTAAAAAGTGCTCTTGGCAGCTAGAGAGTGCCGCGTTGACCACTGCGCATGAAGAAATGACCATCTGCAACGTTTGGTTTAGGTTTTAGGTGCATTTTTAATTTTATTGCTTAAATCGCATTTTCTGGACGAGCTGAGCACGTTTTCTGAAATGTGCTCCTCCCGTCACTCTGGTTGGGTGCGCATAGTAAAAAGTGGTCTTGGCAGCTAGAGAGTGCCGCGTTGACCACTGCGCATGAAGAAATGACCATCTGCAACGTTTGGTTTAGGTTGTGGGTGCATTTTTAATTTTATTGCTTAAATCGCATTTTCTCTACGAGCTGAGCACGTTTTCTGAAATGTGCTCCTCCCGTCACTCTGGTTGGGTGCGCATAGTAAAAAGTGCTCTTGGCAGCTAGAGAGTGCCGCGTTGACCACTGCGCATGAAGAAATAACCATCTGCAACGTTTGGTTTAGGTTTTGGGTGCAGTTTTAATTTTATTGCTTAAATCGCATTTTCTCGACGAGCTGAGCACGTTTTCTGAAATGTGCTCCTCCCGTCACTCTGGTTGGGTGTGCATAGTAAAAAGTGCTCTTGGCAGCTAGAGAGTGCCGCGTTGACCACTGCACATGAAGAAATAACCACCAGCAACGTTTGGTTTAGGTTTTGGGTGCATTTTTAATTTTATTGCTTAAATCGCATGTTCTCGTCGAGCTGAGCACGTTTTCTGAAATGCGCTCCTCCCGTCACTCTTGTTGGGTGTGCATAGTAGAAAGTGCTCTTGGAAGCTAGAGAGTGCCGCGTTGACCACTGCGCATGAAGAAATAACCACCTGCAACGTTTGGTTTAGGTTTTGGGTGCATTTTTAATTTTATTGCTTAAATCGCATTTTCTCGACGAGCTGAGCACGTTTTCTGAAATGTGCTCCTCCCGTCACTCTGGTTGGGTGCGCATAATAAAAAGTGCTCTTGGCAGCTAGAGAGTGCCGCGTTGACTGCTGCGCATAAAGAAATAACCACCTGCAACGTTTGGTTTAGGTTTTGGGTGCATTTTTAATTTTATTGCTTAAATCGCATTTTCTCGACGAGCTGAGCACGTTTTCTGAAATGTGCTCCTCCCGTCACTCTGGTTGGGTGTGCATAGTAAAAAGTGCTCTTGGCAGCTAGAGAGTGCCGCGTTGACCACTGCGCATGAAGAAATAACCACCTGCAACGTTTGGTTTAGGTTTAAGTTGCATTTTTAATTTTATTGCTTAAATCGCATTTTCTCGTTGAGCTGAGCACGTTTTCTGAAATGTTCTCCTCCCGTCACTCTTGTTGGGTGTGCATAGTAAAAAGTGCTCTTGGCAGCTAGAGAGTGCCGCGTTGACCACTGCGCATGAAGAAATAACCATCTGCAACGTTTGGTTTAGGTTTTGGGTGCAGTTTTAATTTTATTGCTTAAATCGCATTTTCTCGACGAGCTGAGCACGTTTTCTGAAATGTGCTCCTCCCGTCACTCTGGTTGGGTGTGCATAGTAAAAAGTACTCTTGGCAGCTAGAGAGTGCCGCGTTGACCACTGCACATGAAGAAATACCCACCAGCAACGTTTGGTTTAGGTTTTGGGTGCATTTTTAATTTTATTGCTTAAATCGCATGTTCTCGTCGAGCTGAGCACGTTTTCTGAAATGCGCTCCTCCCGTCACTCTTGTTGGGTGTGCATAGTAGAAAGTGCTCTTGGCAGCTAGAGAGTGCCGCGTTGACCACTGCGCATGAAGAAATGACCATCTGCAACGTTTGGTTTAGGTTTTAGGTGCATTTTTAATTTTATTTCTTAAATCGCATTTACTCGACGAGCTGAGCACGTTTTCTGAAATGCGCTCCTCCCGTCACTCTTGTTGGGTGTGCATAGTAAAAAGTGCTCTTGGCAGCTAGAGAGTGCCGCGTTGACCACTGCGCATGAAGAAATGACCATCTGCAACGTTTGGTTTAGGTTTTGGATGCATTTTTAATTTTATTGCTTAAATCGCATTTTCTCGACGAACTGAGCACGTTTTCTGAAATGTGCTCCTCCCGTCACTCTGGTTGGGTGCGCATAGTAAAAACTGCTCTTGGCAGCTAGAGAGTGCCGCGTTGACTGCTGCGCATGAAGAAATAACCACCTGCAACGTTTGGTTTAGGTTTTGGGTGCATTTTTAATTTTATTGCTTAAATCGCATTTTCTCGACGAGCTGAGCACGTTTTCTGAAATGTGCTCCTCCCGTCACTCTGGTTGGGTGTGCATAGTAAAAAGTGCTCTTGGCAGCTAGAGAGTGCCGCGTTGACCACTGCGCATGAAGAAATAACCACCTGCAACGTTTGGTTTAGGTTTAAGTTGCATTTTTAATTTTATTGCTTAAATCGCATTTTCTCGTCGAGCTGAGCACGTTTTCTGAAATGCGCTCCTCCCGTCACTCTTGTTGGGTGTGCATAGTAAAAAGTGCTCTTGGCAGCTAGAGAGTGCCGCGTTGACCACTGCGCATGAAGAAATGACCATCTGCAACGTTTGGTTTAGGTTTTGGGTGCATTTTTAATTTTATTGCTTAAATCGCATTTTCTCGACGAGCTGAGCACGTTTTCTGAAATGTGCTCCTCCCGTCACTCTGGTTGGGTGTGCATAGTAAAAAGTGCTCTTGGCAGCTAGAGAGTGCCGCGTTGACCACTGCGCATGAAGAAATGACCATCTGCAACGTTTGGTTTAGGTTTTAGGTGCATTTTTAATTTTATTGCTTAAATCGCATTTTCTCGACGAGCTGAGCACGTTTTCTGAAATGTGCTCCTCCCGTCACTCTGGTTGGGTGCGCATAGTAAAAACTGCTCTTGGCAGCTAGAGAGTGCCGCGTTGACTGCTGCGCATGAAGAAATAACCACCTGCAACTTTTGGTTTAGGTTTTAGGTGCATTTTTAATTTTATTTCTTAAATCGCATTTACTCGACGAGCTGAGCACGTTTTCTGAAATGCGCTCCTCCCGTCACTCTTGTTGGGTGTGCATAGTAAAAAGTGCTCTTGGCAGCTAGAGAGTGCCGCGTTGACCACTGCGCATGAAGAAATGACCATCTGCAACGTTTGGTTTAGGTTTTGGATGCATTTTTAATTTTATTGCTTAAATCGCATTTTCTCGACGAACTGAGCACGTTTTCTGAAATGCGCTCCTCCCGTCACTCTGGTTGGGTGCGCATAGTAAAAAGTGCTCTTGGCAGCTAGAGAGTGCCGCGTTGACCACTGCGCATGAAGAAATAACCACCTGCAACGTTTGGTTTAGGTTTTGGGTTCATTTTTAATTTTATTGCTTAAATCGCATTGTCTGGACGAGATGAGCACGTTTTCTGAAATGCGCTCCTCCCGTCACTCTTGTTGGGTGTGCATAGTAAAAAGTGCTCTTGGCAGCTAGAGAGTGCCGCGTTGACCACTGCGCATGAAGAAATGACCATCTGCAACGTTTGGTTTAGGTTTTGGGTGCATTTTTAATTTTATTGCTTAAATCGCATTTTCTCGACGAGCTGAGCACGTTTTCTGAAATGTGCTCCTCCCGTCACTCTGGTTGGGTGCGCATAGTAAAAACTGCTCTTGGCAGCTAGAGAGTGCCGCGTTGACTGCTGCGCATGAAGAAATAACCACCTGCAACTTTTGGTTTAGGTTTTAGGTGCATTTTTAATTTTATTTCTTAAGTCGCATTTACTCGACGAGCTGAGCACGTTTTCTGAAATGCGCTCCTCCCGTCACTGTTGTTGGGTGTGCATAGTAAAAAGTGCTCTTGGCAGCTAGAGAGTGCCGCGTTGACCACTGCGCATGAAGAAATGACCATCTGCAACGTTTGGTTTAGGTTTTGGGTGCATTTTTAATTTTATTGCTTAAATCGCATTTTCTCGACGAGCTGAGCACGTTTTCTGAAATGCGCTCCTCCCGTCACTCTGGTTGGGTGCGCATAGTAAAAAGTGCTCTTGGCAGCTAGAGAGTGCCGCGTTGACCACTGCGCATGAAGAAATAACCACCTGCAACGTTTGGTTTAGGTTTTGGGTTCATTTTTAATTTTATTGCTTAAATCGCTTTGTCTGGACGAGATGAGCACGTTTTCTGAAATGTGCTCCTCCCGTCACTCTGGTTGGGTGTGCATATTAAAAATTGCTCTTGGCAGCTAGAGAGTGCCGCGTTGACCACTGCGCATGAAGAAATAACCATCTGCAACGTTTGGTTTAGGTTTTAGGTGCATTTTTAATTTTATTGCTTAAATCGCATTTTCTGGACGAGCTGAGCACGTTTTCTGAAATGTGCTCCTCCCGTCACTCTGGTTGGGTGCGCATAGTAAAAAGTGCTCTTGGCAGCTAGAGAGTGCCGCGTTGACCACTGCGCATAAAGAAATGACCATCTGCAACGTTTGGTTTAGGTTTTAGGTGCATTTTTTATTTTATTGCTTAAATCGCATTTTCTCGACGAGCTGAGCACGTTTTCTGAAATGTGCTCCTCCCGTCACTCTGGTTGGGTGCGCATAGTAAAAAGTGCTCTTGGCAGCTAGAGAGTGCCGCGTTGACCACTGCGCATGAAGAAATAACCACCTGCAACGTTTGGTTTAGGTTTTGGGTTCATTTTTAATTTTATTGCTTAAATCGCATTGTCTGGACGAGATGAGCACGTTTTCTGAAATGTGCTCCTCCCGTCACTCTGTTTGGGTGTGCATAGTAAAAAGTGCTCTTGGCAGCTAGAGAGTGCCGCGTTGACCACTGCGCATGAAGAAATGACCATCTGCAACGTTTGGTTTAGGTTTTAGGTGCATTTTTAATTTTATTGCTTAAATCGCATTTTCTGGACGAGCTGAGCACGTTTTCTGAAATGTGCTCCTCCCGTCACTCTGGTTGGGTGCGCATAGTAAAAAGTGCTCTTGGCAGCTAGAGAGTGCCGCGTTGACTGCTGCGCATGAAGAAATAACCACCTGCAACTTTTGGTTTAGGTTTTAGGTGCATTTTTAATTTTATTTCTTAAATCGCATTTACTCGACGAGCTGAGCACGTTATCTGAAATGCGCTCCTCCCGTCACTCTGGTTGGGTGCGCATAGTAAAAAGTGCTCTTGGCAGCTAGAGAGTGCCGCGTTGACCACTGCGCATGAAGAAAAGACCATCTGCAACGTTTGGTTTAGGTTTTGGGTGCATTTTTAATTTTATTGCTTAAATCGCATTTTCTCGACGAGCTGAGCACGTTTTCTGAAATGTGCTCCTCCCGTCACTCTGGTTGGGTGCGCATAGTAAAAAGTGCTCTTGGCAGCTAGAGAGTGCCGCGTTGACCACTGCGCATGAAGAAATGACCATCTGCAACGTTTGGTTTAGGTTTTAGTTGCATTTTTAATTTTATTGCTTAAATCGCATTTTCTCGACGAGCTGAGCACGTTTTCTGAAATGTGCTCCTCCCGTCACTCTGGTTGGGTGTGCATAGTAAAAAGTGCTCTTGGCAGCTAGAGAGTGCCGCGTTGACCACTGCGCATGAAGAAATGACC
Organism: Syngnathus scovelli; assembly: GCF_024217435.2. Classification (NCBI taxonomy): domain Eukaryota; kingdom Metazoa; phylum Chordata; class Actinopteri; order Syngnathiformes; family Syngnathidae; genus Syngnathus; species Syngnathus scovelli. Next base: position 62,344 of record NW_026061678.1, read on the forward strand.
ATCTGCAACGTTTGGTTTAGGTTTTAGGTGCATTTTTAATTTTATTGCTTAAATCGCATTTTCTGGACGAGCTGAGCACGTTTTCTGAAATGTGCTCCTCCCGTCACTCTGGTTGGGTGCGCATAGTAAAAAGTGGTCTTGGCAGCTAGAGAGTGCCGCGTTGACCACTGCGCATGAAGAAATGACCATCTGCAACGTTTGGTTTAGGTTGTGGGTGCATTTTTAATTTTATTGCTTAAATCGCATTTTCTCTACGAGCTGAGCACGTTTTCTGAAATGTGCTCCTCCCGTCACTCTGGTTGGGTGCGCATAGTAAAAAGTGCTCTTGGCAGCTAGAGAGTGCCGCGTTGACCACTGCGCATGAAGAAATAACCATCTGCAACGTTTGGTTTAGGTTTTGGGTGCAGTTTTAATTTTATTGCTTAAATCGCATTTTCTCGACGAGCTGAGCACGTTTTCTGAAATGTGCTCCTCCCGTCACTCTGGTTGGGTGTGCATAGTAAAAAGTGCTCTTGGCAGCTAGAGAGTGCCGCGTTGACCACTGCACATGAAGAAATAACCACCAGCAACGTTTGGTTTAGGTTTTGGGTGCATTTTTAATTTTATTGCTTAAATCGCATGTTCTCGTCGAGCTGAGCACGTTTTCTGAAATGCGCTCCTCCCGTCACTCTTGTTGGGTGTGCATAGTAGAAAGTGCTCTTGGAAGCTAGAGAGTGCCGCGTTGACCACTACGCATGAAGAAATAACCACCTGCAACGTTTGGTTTAGGTTTTGGGTGCATTTTTAATTTTATTGCTTAAATCGCATTTTCTCGACGAGCTGAGCACGTTTTCTGAAATGTGCTCCTCCCGTCACTCTGGTTGGGTGCGCATAATAAAAAGTGCTCTTGGCAGCTAGAGAGTGCCGCGTTGACTGCTGCGCATAAAGAAATAACCACCTGCAACGTTTGGTTTAGGTTTTGGGTGCATTTTTAATTTTATTGCTTAAATCGCATTTTCTCGACGAGCTGAGCACGTTTTCTGAAATGTGCTCCTCCCGTCACTCTGGTTGGGTGTGCATAGTAAAAAGTGCTCTTGGCAGCTAGAGAGTGCCGCGTTGACCACTGCGCATGAAGAAATAACCACCTGCAACGTTTGGTTTAGGTTTAAGTTGCATTTTTAATTTTATTGCTTAAATCGCATTTTCTCGTTGAGCTGAGCACGTTTTCTGAAATGTTCTCCTCCCGTCACTCTTGTTGGGTGTGCATAGTAAAAAGTGCTCTTGGCAGCTAGAGAGTGCCGCGTTGACCACTGCGCATGAAGAAATAACCATCTGCAACGTTTGGTTTAGGTTTTGGGTGCAGTTTTAATTTTATTGCTTAAATCGCATTTTCTCGACGAGCTGAGCACGTTTTCTGAAATGTGCTCCTCCCGTCACTCTGGTTGGGTGTGCATAGTAAAAAGTACTCTTGGCAGCTAGAGAGTGCCGCGTTGACCACTGCACATGAAGAAATACCCACCAGCAACGTTTGGTTTAGGTTTTGGGTGCATTTTTAATTTTATTGCTTAAATCGCATGTTCTCGTCGAGCTGAGCACGTTTTCTGAAATGCGCTCCTCCCGTCACTCTTGTTGGGTGTGCATAGTAGAAAGTGCTCTTGGAAGCTAGAGAGTGCCGCGTTGACCACTGCGCATGAAGAAATAACCACCTGCAACGTTTGGTTTAGGTTTTGGGTGCATTTTTAATTTTATTGCTTAAATCGCATTTTCTCGACGAGCTGAGCACGTTTTCTGAAATGTGCTCCTCCCGTCACTCTGGTTGGGTGCGCATAATAAAAAGTGCTCTTGGCACCTAGAGAGTGCCGCGTTGACCACTGCGCATGAAGAAATAACCACCTGCAACGTTTGGTTTAGGTTTTGGGTGCATTTTTAATTTTATTGCTTAAATCGCATTTTCTCGTCGAGCTGAGCACGTTTTCTGAAATGCGCTCCTCCCGTCACTCTTGTTGGGTGTGCATAGTAAAAAGTGCTCTTGGCAGCTAGAGAGTGCCGCGTTGACCACTGCGCATGAAGAAATGACCATCTGCAACGTTTGGTTTAGGTTTTGGGTGCATTTTTAATTTTATTGCTTAAATCGCATTTTCTCGACGAGCTGAGCACGTTTTCTGAAATGTGCTCCTCCCGTCACTCAGGTTGGGTGTGCATAGTAAAAAGTGCTCTTGGCAGCTAGAGAGTGCCGCGTTGACCACTGCGCATGAAGAAATCACCATCTGCAACGTTTGGTTTAGGTTTTAGGTGCATTTTTAATTTTATTGCTTAAATCGCATTTTCTCGACGAGCTGAGCCTGTTTTCTGAAATGTGCTCCTCCCGTCACTCTGGTTGGGTGCGCATAGTAAAAACTTCTCTTGGCAGCTAGAGAGTGCCGCGTTGACTGCTGCGCATAAAGAAATAACCATCTGCAACGTTTGGTTTAGGTTTTGGGTGCATTTTTAATTTTATTGCTTAAATCGCATTTTCTCGACGAGCTGAGCACGTTTTCTGAAATGTGCTCCTCCCGTCACTCTGGTTGGGTGTGCATAGTAAAAAGTGCTCTTGGCAGCTAGAGAGTGCCGCGTTGACCACTGCGCATGAAGAAATAACCACCTGCGACGTTTGGTTTAGGTTTAAGTTGCATTTTTAATTTTATTGCTTAAATCGCATTTTCTCGTTGAGCTGAGCACGTTTTCTGAAATGTGCTCCTCCCGTCACTCTTGTTGGGTGTGCATAGTAAAAAGTGCTCTTGGCAGCTAGAGAGTGCCGCGTTGACCACTGCGCATGAATAAATGACCATCTGCAACGTTTGGTTTAGGTTTTAGGTGCATTTTTAATTTTATTGCTTAAATCGCATTTTCTCGACGAGCTGAGCACGTTTTCTGAAATGTGCTCCTCCCGTCACTCTGGTTGGGTGTGCATAGTAAAAAGTGCTCTTGGCAGCTAGAGAGTGCCGCGTTGACCACTGCGCATGAAGAAATGACCATCTGCAACGTTTGGTTTAGGTTTTAGGTGCATTTTTAATTTTATTGCTTAAATCGCATTTACTCGACGAGCTGAGCACGTTTTCTGAAATGCGCTCCTCCCGTCACTCTGGTTGGGTGCGCATAGTAAAAAGTGCTCTTGGCAGCTAGAGAGTGCCGCGTTGACCACTGCGCATGAAGAAAAGACCATCTGCAACGTTTGGTTTAGGTTTTGGGTGCAATTTTAATTTTATTGCTTAAATCGCATTTTCTCGACGAGCTGAGCACGTTTTCTGAAATGTGCTCCTCCCGTCACTCTGGTTGGGTGCGCATAGTAAAAAGTGCTCTTGGCAGCTAGATAGTGCCGCATTGACCACTGCGCATGAAGAAATAACCACCTGCAACGTTTGGTTTAGGTTTTAGGTGCATTTTTAATTTTATTGCTTAAATCGCATTTTCTCGACGAGCTGAGCACGTTTTCTGAAATGCGCTCCTCCCGTCACTCTGGTTGGGTGCGCATAGTAAAAAGTGCTCTTGGCAGCTAGAGAGTGCCGCGTTGACCACTGCGCATGAAGAAATAACCACCTGCAACGTTTGGTTTAGGTTTTGGGTTCATTTTTAATTTTATTGCTTAAATCGCATTGTCTGGACGAGATGAGCACGTTTTCTGAAATGTGCTCCTCCCGTCACTCTGGTTGGGTGCGCATAGTAAAAAGTGCTCTTGGCAGCTAGAGAGTGCCGCGTTGACTGCTGCGCATGAAGAAATAACCACCTGCAACTTTTGGTTTAGGTTTTAGGTGCATTTTTAATTTTATTTCTTAAATCGCATTTACTCGACGAGCTGAGCACGTTATCTGAAATGCGCTTTTCCCGTCACTCTGGTTGGGTGCGCATAGTAAAAAGTGCTCTTGGCAGCTAGAGAGTGCCGCGTTGACCACTGCGCATGAAGAAAAGACCATCTGCAACGTTTGGTTTAGGTTTTGGGTGCATTTTTAATTTTATTGCTTAAATCGCATTTTCTCGACGAGCTGAGCACGTTTTCTGAAATGTGCTCCTCCCGTCACTCTGGTTGGGTGCGCATAGTAAAAAGTGCTCTTGGCAGCTAGAGAGTGCCGCGTTGACCACTGCGCATGAAGAAATGACCATCTGCAACGTTTGGTTTAGGTTTTAGTTGCATTTTTAATTTTATTGCTTAAATCGCATTTTCTCGACGAGCTGAGCACGTTTTCTGAAATGTGCTCCTCCCGTCACTCTGGTTGGGTGCGCATAGTAAAAAGTGCTCTTGGCAGCTAGAGAGTGCCGCGTTGACCACTGCGCATGAAGAAATAACCACCTGCAACGTTTGGTTTAGGTTTTAGGTGCATTTTTAATTTTATTGCTTAAATCACATTTTCTCGACGAGCTGAGCACGTTTTCTGAAATGTGCTCCTCCCGTCACTCTGGTTGGGTGCGCATAGTAAAAAGTGCTCTTGGCAGCTAGAGAGTGCCGCGTTGACCACTGCGCATGAAGAAATAACCACCTGCAACGTTTGGTTTAGGTATTAGGTGCATTTTTAATTTTATTGCTTAAATCGCATTTTCTCAACGAGCTGAGCACGTTTTCTGAAATGTGCTCCTCCCGTCACTCTGGTTGGGTGCGCATAGTAAAAAGTGCTCTTGGCAGCTAGAGAGTGCCGCGTTGACTGCTGCGCATGAAGAAATAACCACCTGCAACTTTTGGTTTAGGTTTTAGGTGCATTTTTAATTTTATTGCTTAAATCGCATTTTCTCGACGAGCTGAGCACGTTTTCTGAAATGCGCTCCTCCCGTCACTCTGGTTGGGTGCGCATAGTAAAAAGTGCTCTTGGCAGCTAGAGAGTGCCGCGTTGACCACTGCGCATGAAGAAATAACCACCTGCAACGTTTGGTTTAGGTTTTGGGTTCATTTTTAATTTTATTGCTTAAATCGCATTGTCTGGACGAGATGAGCACGTTTTCTGAAATGTGCTCCTCCCGTCACTCTGGTTGGGTGTGCATAGTAAAAAGTGCTCTTGGCAGCTAGAGAGTGCCGCGTTGACCACTGCGCATGAATAAATGACCATCTGCAACGTTTGGTTTAGGTTTTAGGTGCATTTTTAATTTTATTGCTTAAATCGCATTTTCTGGACGAGCTGAGCACGTTTTCTGAAATGTGCTCCTCCCGTCACTCTGGTTGGGTGCGCATAGTAAAAAGTGCTCTTGGCAGCTAGAGAGTGCCGCGTTGACTGCTGCGCATGAAGAAATAACCACCTGCAACTTTTGGTTTAGGGTTTAGGTGCATTTTTAATTTTATTTCTTAAATCGCATTTACTCGACGAGCTGAGCACGTTTTCTGAAATGCGCTCCTCCCGTCACTCTGGTTGGGTGCGCATAGTAAAAAGTGCTCTTGGCAGCTAGAGAGTGCCGCGTTGACCACTGCGCATGAAGAAAAGACCATCTGCAAAGTTTGGTTTAGGTTTTGGGTGCATTTTTAATTTTATTGCTTAAATCGCATTTTCTCGACGAGCTGAGCACGTTTTCTGAAATGTGCTCCTCCCGTCACTCTGGTTGGGTGCGCATAGTAAAAAGTGCTCTTGGCAGCTAGAGAGTGCCGCGTTGACCACTGCGCATGAAGAAATGACCATCTGCAACGTTTGGTTTAGGTTTTAGTTGCATTTTTAATTTTATTGCTTAAATCGCATTTTCTCAACGAGCTGAGCACGTTTTCTGAAATGTGCTCCTCCCGTCACTCTGGTTGGGTGCGCATAGTAAAAAGTGCTCTTGGCAGCTAGAGAGTGCCGCGTTGACCACTGCGCATGAAGAAATAACCACCTGCAACGTTTGGTTTAGGTTTTAGGTGCATTTTTAATTTTATTGCTTAAATCACATTTTCTCGACGAGCTGAGCACGTTTTCTGAAATGTGCTCCTCCCGTCACTCTGGTTGGGTGCGCATAGTAAAAAGTGCTCTTGGCAGCTAGAGAGTGCCGCGTTGACCACTGCGCATGAAGAAATGACCATCTGCAACGTTTGGTTTAGGTTTTAGGTGCATTTTTAATTTTATTGCTTAAATCGCATTTTCTGGACGAGCTGAGCACGTTTTCTGAAATGTGCTCCTCCCGTCACTCTGGTTGGGTGCGCATAGTAAAAAGTGCTCTTGGCAGCTAGAGAGTGCCGCGTTGACCACTGCGCATGAAGAAATAACCACCTGCAACGTTTGGTTTAGGTTTTGGGTGCATTTTTAATTTTATTGCTTAAATCGCATTTACTCGACGAGCTGAGCACGTTTTCGGAAATGTGCTCCTCCCGTCACTCTGGTTGGGTGCGCATAGTAAAAAGTGCTCTTGGCAGCTAGAGAGTGCCGCGTTGACTGCTGCGCACGAAGAAATAACCACCTGCAACGTTTGGTTTAGGTTTTAGGTGCATTTTTAATTTTATTGCTTAAATCGCATTTTCTCGACGAGCTGAGCACGTTTTCTGAAATGTGCTCCTCCCGTCACTCTGGTTGGGTGCGCATAGTAAAAAGTACTCTTGGCAGCTAGAGAGTGCCGCGTTGACCACTGCGCATGAAGAAATAACCATCTGCAACGTTTGGTTTAGGTTTTAGGTGCATTTTTAATTTTATTGCTTAAATCGCATTTACTCGACGAGCTGAGCACGTTTTCTGAAATGCGCTCCTCCCGTCACTCTGGTTGGGTGCGCATAGTAAAAAGTGCTCTTGGCAGCTAGAGAGTGCCGCGTTGACCACTGCGCATGAAGAAAAGACCATCTGCAACGTTTGGTTTAGGTTTTGGGTGCAATTTTAATTTTATTGCTTAAATCGCATTTTCTCGACGAGCTGAGCACGTTTTCTGAAATGTGCTCCTCCCGTCACTCTGGTTGGGTGCGCATAGTAAAAAGTGCTCTTGGCAGCTAGATAGTGCCGCATTGACCACTGCGCATGAAGAAATAACCACCTGCAACGTTTGGTTTAGGTTTTAGGTGCATTTTTAATTTTATTGCTTAAATCGCATTTTCTCGACGAGCTGAGCACGTTTTCTGAAATGCGCTCCTCCCGTCACTCTGGTTGGGTGCGCATAGTAAAAAGTGCTCTTGGCAGCTAGAGAGTGCCGCGTTGACCACTGCGCATGAAGAAATAACCACCTGCAACGTTTGGTTTAGGTTTTGGGTTCATTTTTAATTTTATTGCTTAAATCGCATTGTCTGGACGAGATGAGCACGTTTTCTGAAATGTGCTCCTCCCGTCACTCTGGTTGGGTGCGCATAGTAAAAAGTGCTCTTGGCAGCTAGAGAGTGCCGCGTTGACTGCTGCGCATGAAGAAATAACCACCTGCAACTTTTGGTTTAGGTTTTAGGTGCATTTTTAATTTTATTTCTTAAATCGCATTTACTCGACGAGCTGAGCACGTTATCTGAAATGCGCTTTTCCCGTCACTCTGGTTGGGTGCGCATAGTAAAAAGTGCTCTTGGCAGCTAGAGAGTGCCGCGTTGACCACTGCGCATGAAGAAAAGACCATCTGCAACGTTTGGTTTAGGTTTTGGGTGCATTTTTAATTTTATTGCTTAAATCGCATTTTCTCGACGAGCTGAGCACGTTTTCTGAAATGTGCTCCTCCCGTCACTCTGGTTGGGTGCGCATAGTAAAAAGTGCTCTTGGCAGCTAGAGAGTGCCGCGTTGACCACTGCGCATGAAGAAATGACCATCTGCAACGTTTGGTTTAGGTTTTAGTTGCATTTTTAATTTTATTGCTTAAATCGCATTTTCTCGACGAGCTGAGCACGTTTTCTGAAATGTGCTCCTCCCGTCACTCTGGTTGGGTGCGCATAGTAAAAAGTGCTCTTGGCAGCTAGAGAGTGCCGCGTTGACCACTGCGCATGAAGAAATAACCACCTGCAACGTTTGGTTTAGGTTTTAGGTGCATTTTTAATTTTATTGCTTAAATCACATTTTCTCGACGAGCTGAGCACGTTTTCTGAAATGTGCTCCTCCCGTCACTCTGGTTGGGTGCGCATAGTAAAAAGTGCTCTTGGCAGCTAGAGAGTGCCGCGTTGACCACTGCGCATGAAGAAATAACCACCTGCAACGTTTGGTTTAGGTATTAGGTGCATTTTTAATTTTATTGCTTAAATCGCATTTTCTCAACGAGCTGAGCACGTTTTCTGAAATGTGCTCCTCCCGTCACTCTGGTTGGGTGCGCATAGTAAAAAGTGCTCTTGGCAGCTAGAGAGTGCCGCGTTGACTGCTGCGCATGAAGAAATAACCACCTGCAACTTTTGGTTTAGGTTTTAGGTGCATTTTTAATTTTATTGCTTAAATCGCATTTTCTCGACGAGCTGAGCACGTTTTCTGAAATGCGCTCCTCCCGTCACTCTGGTTGGGTGCGCATAGTAAAAAGTGCTCTTGGCAGCTAGAGAGTGCCGCGTTGACCACTGCGCATGAAGAAATAACCACCTGCAACGTTTGGTTTAGGTTTTGGGTTCATTTTTAATTTTATTGCTTAAATCGCATTGTCTGGACGAGATGAGCACGTTTTCTGAAATGTGCTCCTCCCGTCACTCTGGTTGGGTGTGCATAGTAAAAAGTGCTCTTGGCAGCTAGAGAGTGCCGCGTTGACCACTGCGCATGAATAAATGACCATCTGCAACGTTTGGTTTAGGTTTTAGGTGCATTTTTAATTTTATTGCTTAAATCGCATTTTCTGGACGAGCTGAGCACGTTTTCTGAAATGTGCTCCTCCCGTCACTCTGGTTGGGTGCGCATAGTAAAAAGTGCTCTTGGCAGCTAGAGAGTGCCGCGTTGACTGCTGCGCATGAAGAAATAACCACCTGCAACTTTTGGTTTAGGGTTTAGGTGCATTTTTAATTTTATTTCTTAAATCGCATTTACTCGACGAGCTGAGCACGTTTTCTGAAATGCGCTCCTCCCGTCACTCTGGTTGGGTGCGCATAGTAAAAAGTGCTCTTGGCAGCTAGAGAGTGCCGCGTTGACCACTGCGCATGAAGAAAAGACCATCTGCAAAGTTTGGTTTAGGTTTTGGGTGCATTTTTAATTTTATTGCTTAAATCGCATTTTCTCGACGAGCTGAGCACGTTTTCTGAAATGTGCTCCTCCCGTCACTCTGGTTGGGTGCGCATAGTAAAAAGTGCTCTTGGCAGCTAGAGAGTGCCGCGTTGACCACTGCGCATGAAGAAATGACCATCTGCAACGTTTGGTTTAGGTTTTAGTTGCATTTTTAATTTTATTGCTTAAATCGCATTTTCTCAACGAGCTGAGCACGTTTTCTGAAATGTGCTCCTCCCGTCACTCTGGTTGGGTGCGCATAGTAAAAAGTGCTCTTGGCAGCTAGAGAGTGCCGCGTTGACCACTGCGCATGAAGAAATAACCACCTGCAACGTTTGGTTTAGGTTTTAGGTGCATTTTTAATTTTATTGCTTAAATCACATTTTCTCGACGAGCTGAGCACGTTTTCTGAAATGTGCTCCTCCCGTCACTCTGGTTGGGTGCGCATAGTAAAAAGTGCTCTTGGCAGCTAGAGAGTGCCGCGTTGACCACTGCGCATGAAGAAATGACCATCTGCAACGTTTGGTTTAGGTTTTAGGTGCATTTTTAATTTTATTGCTTAAATCGCATTTTCTGGACGAGCTGAGCACGTTTTCTGAAATGTGCTCCTCCCGTCACTCTGGTTGGGTGCGCATAGTAAAAAGTGCTCTTGGCAGCTAGAGAGTGCCGCGTTGACCACTGCGCATGAAGAAATAACCACCTGCAACGTTTGGTTTAGGTTTTGGGTGCATTTTTAATTTTATTGCTTAAATCGCATTTACTCGACGAGCTGAGCACGTTTTCGGAAATGTGCTCCTCCCGTCACTCTGGTTGGGTGCGCATAGTAAAAAGTGCTCTTGGCAGCTAGAGAGTGCCGCGTTGACTGCTGCGCACGAAGAAATAACCACCTGCAACGTTTGGTTTAGGTTTTAGGTGCATTTTTAATTTTATTGCTTAAATCGCATTTTCTCGACGAGCTGAGCACGTTTTCTGAAATGTGCTCCTCCCGTCACTCTGGTTGGGTGCGCATAGTAAAAAGTACTCTTGGCAGCTAGAGAGTGCCGCGTTGACCACTGTGCATGAAGAAATAACCACCTGCAACGTTTGGTTTAGGTTTTAGGTGCATTTTTAATTTTATTGCTTAAATCGCATTTTCTCGACGAGCTGAGCACGTTTTCTGAAATGTGCTCCTCCCGTCACTCTGGTTAGGTGCGCATAGTAAAAAGTGCTCTTGGCAGCTAGAGAGTGCCGCGTTGACCACTGCGCATGAAGAAATAACCACCTGCAACGTTTGGTTTAGGTTTTAGGTGCATTTTTAATTTTATTGCTTAAATCGAATTTTCTCGACGAGCTGAGCACGTTTTCTGAAATGTGCTCCTCCCGTCACTCTGGTTGGGTGCGCATAGTAAAAAGTGCTCTTGGCAGCTAGAGAGTGCCGCGTTGACCACTGTGCATGAAGAAATAACCACCTGCAACGTTTGGTTTAGGTTTTAGGTGCATTTTTAATTTTATTGCTTAAATCGCATTTTCTCGACGAGCTGAGCACGTTTTCTGAAATGTGCTCCTCCCGTCACTCTGGTTGGGTGCGCATAGTAAAAAGTACTCTTGGCAGCTAGAGAGTGCCGCGTTGACCACTGCGCATGAAGAAATAACCATCAGCAACGTTTGGTTTAGGTTTTGGGTGCATTTTTAATTTTATTGCTTAAATCGCATGTTCTCGTCGAGCTGAGCACGTTTTCTGAAATGCGCTCCTCCCGTCACTCTTGTTGGGTGCGCATAGTTAAAAGTGCTCTTGGCAGCTAGAGAGTGCCGCGTTGACCACTGCGCATGAAGAAATAACCACCTGCAACGTTTGGTTTGGGTTTTAGGTGCATTTTTAATTTTATTGCTTAAATCGCATTTTCTCGACGAGCTGAGCACGTTTTCTGAAATGTGCTCCTCCCGTCACTCTGGTTGGGTGCGCATAGTAAAAACTGCTCTTGGCAGCTAGAGAGTGCCGCGTTGACTGCTGCGCATGAAGAAATAACCACCTGCAACTTTTGGTTTAGGTTTTAGGTGCATTTTTAATTTTATTTCTTAAGTCGCATTTACTCGACGAGCTGAGCACGTTTTCTGAAATGCGCTCCTCCCGTCACTCTTGTTGGGTGTGCATAGTAAAAAGTGCTCTTGGCAGCTAGAGAGTGCCGCGTTGACCACTGCGCATGAAGAAATGACCATCTGCAACGTTTGGTTTAGGTTTTGGGTGCATTTTTAATTTTATTGCTTAAATCGCATTTTCTCGACGAGCTGAGCACGTTTTCTGAAATGCGCTCCTCCCGTCACTCTGGTTGGGTGCGCATAGTAAAAAGTGCTCTTGGCAGCTAGAGAGTGCCGCGTTGACCACTGCGCATGAAGAAATAACCACCTGCAACGTTTGGTTTAGGTTTTGGGTTCATTTTTAATTTTATTGCTTAAATCGCATTGTCTGGACGAGATGAGCACGTTTTCTGAAATGTGCTCCTCCGGTCACTCTGTTTGGGTGTGCATAGTAAAAAGTGCTCTTGGCAGCTAGAGAGTGCCGCGTTGACCACTGCGCATGAAGAAATGACCATCTGCAACGTTTGGTTTAGGTTTTAGGTGCATTTTTAATTTTATTGCTTAAATCGCATTTTCTGGACGAGCTGAGCACGTTTTCTGAAATGTGCTCCTCCCGTCACTCTGGTTGGGTGCGCATAGTAAAAAGTGCTCTTGGCAGCTAGAGAGTGCCGCGTTGACTGCTGCGCATGAAGAAATAACCACCTGCAACTTTTGGTTTAGGTTTTAGGTGCATTTTTAATTTTATTTCTTAAATCGCATTTACTCGACGAGCTGAGCACGTTATCTGAAATGCGCTCCTCCCGTCACTCTGGTTGGGTGCGCATAGTAAAAAGTGCTCTTGGCAGCTAGAGAGTGCCGCGTTGACCACTGCGCATGAAGAAAAGACCATCTGCAACGTTTGGTTTAGGTTTTGGGTGCATTTTTAATTTTATTGCTTAAATCGCATTTTCTCGACGAGCTGAGCACGTTTTCTGAAATGTGCTCCTCCCGTCACTCTGGTTGGGTGCGCATAGTAAAAAGTGCTCTTGGCAGCTAGAGAGTGCCGCGTTGACCACTGCGCATGAAGAAATGACCATCTGCAACGTTTGGTTTAGGTTTTAGTTGCATTTTTAATTTTATTGCTTAAATCGCATTTTCTCGACGAGCTGAGCACGTTTTCTGAAATGTGCTCCTCCCGTCACTCTGGTTGGGTGCGCATAGTAAAAAGTGCTCTTGGCAGCTAGAGAGTGCCGCGTTGACCACTGCGCATGAAGAAATAACCACCTGCAACGTTTGGTTTAGGTTTTAGGTGCATTTTTAATTTTATTGCTTAAATCACATTTTCTCGACGAGCTGAGCACGTTTTCTGAAATGTGCTCCTCCCGTCACTCTGGTTGGGTGCGCATAGTAAAAAGTGCTCTTGGCAGCTAGAGAGTGCCGCGTTGACCACTGCGCATGAAGAAATAACCACCTGCAACGTTTGGTTTAGGTTTTAGGTGCATTTTTAATTTTATTGCTTAAATCGCATTTTCTCAACGAGCTGAGCACGTTTTCTGAAATGTGCTCCTCCCGTCACTCTGGTTGGGTGCGCATAGTAAAAAGTGCTCTTGGCAGCTAGAGAGTGCCGCGTTGACTGCTGCGCATGAAGAAATAACCACCTGCAACTTTTGGTTTAGGTTTTAGGTGCATTTTTAATTTTATTGCTTAAATCGCATTTTCTCGACGAGCTGAGCACGTTTTCTGAAATGCGCTCCTCCCGTCACTCTGGTTGGGTGCGCATAGTAAAAAGTGCTCTTGGCAGCTAGAGAGTGCCGCGTTGACCACTGCGCATGAATAAATAACCACCTGCAACGTTTGGTTTAGGTTTTGGGTGCATTTTTAATTTTATTGCTTAAATCGCATTTTCTCGTCGAGCTGAGCACGTTTTCTGAAATGTGCTCCTCCCGTCACTCTTGTTGGGTGTGCATAGTAAAAAGTGCTCTTGGCAGCTAGAGAGTGCCGCGTTGACCACTGCGCATGAAGAAATGACCATCTGCAACGTTTGGTTTAGGTTTTAGGTGCATTTTTAATTTTATTGCTTAAATCGCATTTTCTCGACGAGCTGAGCACGTTTTCTGAAATGTGCTCCTCCCGTCACTCTGGTTGGGTGTGCATAGTAAAAAGTGCTCTTGGCAGCTAGAGAGTGCCGCGTTGACCACTGCGCATGAAGAAATGACCATCTGCAACGTTTGGTTTAGGTTTTAGGTGCATTTTTAATTTTATTGCTTAAATCGCATTTTCTGGACGAGCTGAGCACGTTTTCTGAAATGTGCTCCTCCCGTCACTCTGGTTGGGTGCGCATAGTAAAAAGTGGTCTTGGCAGCTAGAGAGTGCCGCGTTGACCACTGCGCATGAAGAAATGACCATCTGCAACGTTTGGTTTAGGTTGTGGGTGCATTTTTAATTTTATTGCTTAAATCGCATTTTCTCTACGAGCTGAGCACGTTTTCTGAAATGTGCTCCTCCCGTCACTCTGGTTGGGTGCGCATAGTAAAAAGTGCTCTTGGCAGCTAGAGAGTGCCGCGTTGACCACTGCGCATGAAGAAATAACCATCTGCAACGTTTGGTTTAGGTTTTGGGTGCAGTTTTAATTTTATTGCTTAAATCGCATTTTCTCGACGAGCTGAGCACGTTTTCTGAAATGTGCTCCTCCCGTCACTCTGGTTGGGTGTGCATAGTAAAAAGTGCTCTTGGCAGCTAGAGAGTGCCGCGTTGACCACTGCACATGAAGAAATAACCACCAGCAACGTTTGGTTTAGGTTTTGGGTGCATTTTTAATTTTATTGCTTAAATCGCATGTTCTCGTCGAGCTGAGCACGTTTTCTGAAATGCGCTCCTCCCGTCACTCTTGTTGGGTGTGCATAGTAGAAAGTGCTCTTGGAAGCTAGAGAGTGCCGCGTTGACCACTGCGCATGAAGAAATAACCACCTGCAACGTTTGGTTTAGGTTTTGGGTGCATTTTTAATTTTATTGCTTAAATCGCATTTTCTCGACGAGCTGAGCACGTTTTCTGAAATGTGCTCCTCCCGTCACTCTTGTTGGGTGTGCATAGTAAAAAGTGCTCTTGGCAGCTAGAGAGTGCCGCGTTGACCACTGCGCATGAAGAAATGACCATCTGCAACGTTTGGTTTAGGTTTTAGGTGCATTTTTAATTTTATTGCTTAAATCGCATTTTCTCGACGAGCTGAGCACGTTTTCTGAAATGTGCTCCTCCCGTCACTCTGGTTGGGTGTGCATAGTAAAAAGTGCTCTTGGCAGCTAGAGAGTGCCGCGTTGACCACTGCGCATGAAGAAATGACCATCTGCAACGTTTGGTTTAGGTTTTAGGTGCATTTTTAATTTTATTGCTTAAATCGCATTTTCTGGACGAGCTGAGCACGTTTTCTGAAATGTGCTCCTCCCGTCACTCTGGTTGGGTGCGCATAGTAAAAAGTGGTCTTGGCAGCTAGAGAGTGCCGCGTTGACCACTGCGCATGAAGAAATGACCATCTGCAACGTTTGGTTTAGGTTGTGGGTGCATTTTTAATTTTATTGCTTAAATCGCATTTTCTCTACGAGCTGAGCACGTTTTCTGAAATGTGCTCCTCCCGTCACTCTGGTTGGGTGCGCATAGTAAAAAGTGCTCTTGGCAGCTAGAGAGTGCCGCGTTGACCACTGCGCATGAAGAAATAACCATCTGCAACGTTTGGTTTAGGTTTTGGGTGCAGTTTTAATTTTATTGCTTAAATCGCATTTTCTCGACGAGCTGAGCACGTTTTCTGAAATGTGCTCCTCCCGTCACTCTGGTTGGGTGTGCATAGTAAAAAGTGCTCTTGGCAGCTAGAGAGTGCCGCGTTGACCACTGCACATGAAGAAATAACCACCAGCAACGTTTGGTTTAGGTTTTGGGTGCATTTTTAATTTTATTGCTTAAATCGCATGTTCTCGTCGAGCTGAGCACGTTTTCTGAAATGCGCTCCTCCCGTCACTCTTGTTGGGTGTGCATAGTAGAAAGTGCTCTTGGAAGCTAGAGAGTGCCGCGTTGACCACTGCGCATGAAGAAATAACCACCTGCAACGTTTGGTTTAGGTTTTGGGTGCATTTTTAATTGTATTGCTTAAATCGCATTTTCTCGACGAGCTGAGCACGTTTTCTGAAATGTGCTCCTCCCGTCACTCTGGTTGGGTGCGCATAATAAAAAGTGCTCTTGGCAGCTAGAGAGTGCCGCGTTGACTGCTGCGCATAAAGAAATAACCACCTGCAACGTTTGGTTTAGGTTTTGGGTGCATTTTTAATTTTATTGCTTAAATCGCATTTTCTCGACGAGCTGAGCACGTTTTCTGAAATGTGCTCCTCCCGTCACTCTGGTTGGGTGTGCATAGTAAAAAGTGCTCTTGGCAGCTAGAGAGTGCCGCGTTGACCACTGCGCATGAAGAAATAACCACCTGCAACGTTTGGTTTAGGTTTAAGTTGCATTTTTAATTTTATTGCTTAAATCGCATTTTCTCGTTGAGCTGAGCACGTTTTCTGAAATGTGCTCCTCCCGTCACTCTTGTTGGGTGTGCATAGTAAAAAGTGCTCTTGGCAGCTAGAGAGTGCCGCGTTGACCACTGCGCATGAAGAAATAACCATCTGCAACGTTTGGTTTAGGTTTTGGGTGCAGTTTTAATTTTATTGCTTAAATCGCATTTTCTCGACGAGCTGAGCACGTTTTCTGAAATGTGCTCCTCCCGTCACTCTGGTTGGGTGTGCATAGTAAAAAGTGCTCTTGGCAGCTAGAGAGTGCCGCGTTGACCACTGCACATGAAGAAATACCCACCAGCAACGTTTGGTTTAGGTTTTGGGTGCATTTTTAATTTTATTGCTTAAATCGCATGTTCTCGTCGAGCTGAGCACGTTTTCTGAAATGCGCTCCTCCCGTCACTCTTGTTGGGTGTGCATAGTAGAAAGTGCTCTTGGAAGCTAGAGAGTGCCGCGTTGACCACTGCGCATGAAGAAATAACCACCTGGTTTAGGTTTTGGGTGCATTTTTAATTTTATTGCTTAAATCGCATTTTCTCGACGAGCTGAGCACGTTTTCTGAAATGTGCTCCTCCCGTCACTCTGGTTGGGTGCGCATAATAAAAAGTGCTCTTGGCACCTAGAGAGTGCCGCGTTGACCACTGCGCATGAAGAAATAACCACCTGCAACGTTTGGTTTAGGTTTTGGGTGCATTTTTAATTTTATTGCTTAAATCGCATTTTCTCGTCGAGCTGAGCACGTTTTCTGAAATGCGCTCCTCCCGTCACTCTTGTTGGGTGTGCATAGTAAAAAGTGCTCTTGGCAGCTAGAGAGTGCCGCGTTGACCACTGCGCATGAAGAAATGACCATCTGCAACGTTTGGTTTAGGTTTTGGGTGCATTTTTAATTTTATTGCTTAAATCGCATTTTCTCGACGAGCTGAGCACGTTTTCTGAAATGTGCTCCTCCCGTCACTCTGGTTGGGTGCGCATAGTAAAAACTTCTCTTGGCAGCTAGAGAGTGCCGCGTTGACTGCTGCGCATAAAGAAATAACCACCTGCAACGTTTGGTTTAGGTTTTGGGTGCATTTTTAATTTTATTGCTTAAATCGCATTTTCTCGACGAGCTGAGCACGTTTTCTGAAATGTGCTCCTCCCGTCACTCTGGTTGGGTGCGCATAGTAAAAAGTGCTCTTGGCAGCTAGAGAGTGCCGCGTTGACTGCTGCGCATGAAGAAATAACCACCTGCAACTTTTGGTTTAGGTTTTAGGTGCATTTTTAATTTTATTGCTTAAATCGCATTTTCTCGACGAGCTGAGCACGTTTTCTGAAATGCGCTCCTCCCGTCACTCTGGTTGGGTGCGCATAGTAAAAAGTGCTCTTGGCAGCTAGAGAGTGCCGCGTTGACCACTGCGCATGAATAAATAACCACCTGCAACGTTTGGTTTAGGTTTTGGGTGCATTTTTAATTTTATTGCTTAAATCGCATTTTCTCGTCGAGCTGAGCACGTTTTCTGAAATGTGCTCCTCCCGTCACTCTTGTTGGGTGTGCATAGTAAAAAGTGCTCTTGGCAGCTAGAGAGTGCCGCGTTGACCACTGCGCATGAAGAAATGACCATCTGCAACGTTTGGTTTAGGTTTTAGGTGCATTTTTAATTTTATTGCTTAAATCGCATTTTCTCGACGAGCTGAGCACGTTTTCTGAAATGTGCTCCTCCCGTCACTCTGGTTGGGTGTGCATAGTAAAAAGTGATCTTGGCAGCTAGAGAGTGCCGCGTTGACCACTGCGCATGAAGAAATGACCATCTGCAACGTTTGGTTTAGGTTTTAGGTGCATTTTTAATTTTATTGCTTAAATCGCATTTTCTGGACGAGCTGAGCACGTTTTCTGAAATGTGCTCCTCCCGTCACTCTGGTTGGGTGCGCATAGTAAAAAGTGGTCTTGGCAGCTAGAGAGTGCCGCGTTGACCACTGCGCATGAAGAAATGACCATCTGCAACGTTTGGTTTAGGTTGTGGGTGCATTTTTAATTTTATTGCTTAAATCGCATTTTCTCTACGAGCTGAGCACGTTTTCTGAAATGTGCTCCTCCCGTCACTCTGGTTGGGTGCGCATAGTAAAAAGTGCTCTTGGCAGCTAGAGAGTGCCGCGTTGACCACTGCGCATGAAGAAATAACCATCTGCAACGTTTGGTTTAGGTTTTGGGTGCAGTTTTAATTTTATTGCTTAAATCGCATTTTCTCGACGAGCTGAGCACGTTTTCTGAAATGTGCTCCTCCCGTCACTCTGGTTGGGTGTGCATAGTAAAAAGTGCTCTTGGCAGCTAGAGAGTGCCGCGTTGACCACTGCACATGAAGAAATAACCACCAGCAACGTTTGGTTTAGGTTTTGGGTGCATTTTTAATTTTATTGCTTAAATCGCATGTTCTCGTCGAGCTGAGCACGTTTTCTGAAATGCGCTCCTCCCGTCACTCTTGTTGGGTGTGCATAGTAGAAAGTGCTCTTGGAAGCTAGAGAGTGCCGCGTTGACCACTGCGCATGAAGAAATAACCACCTGCAACGTTTGGTTTAGGTTTTGGGTGCATTTTTAATTTTATTGCTTAAATCGCATTTTCTCGACGAGCTGAGCACGTTTTCTGAAATGTGCTCCTCCCGTCACTCTTGTTGGGTGTGCATAGTAAAAAGTGCTCTTGGCAGCTAGAGAGTGCCGCGTTGACCACTGCGCATGAAGAAATGACCATCTGCAACGTTTGGTTTAGGTTTTAGGTGCATTTTTAATTTTATTGCTTAAATCGCATGTTCTCGTCGAGCTGAGCACGTTTTCTGAAATGCGCTCCTCCCGTCACTCTTGTTGGGTGTGCATAGTAGAAAGTGCTCTTGGAAGCTAGAGAGTGCCACGTTGACCACTGCGCATGAAGAAATAACCACCTGCAACGTTTGGTTTAGGTTTTGGGTGCATTTTTAATTTTATTGCTTAAATTGCATTTTCTCGTCGAGCTGAGCACGTTTTCTGAAATGCGCTCCTCCCGTCACTCTTGTTGGGTGTGCATAGTAAAAAGTGCTCTTGGCAGCTAGAGAGTGCCGCGTTGACCACTGCGCATGAAGAAATGACCATCTGCAACGTTTGGTTTAGGTTTTGGGTGCATTTTTAATTTTATTGCTTAAATCGCATTTTCTCGACGAGCTGAGCACGTTTTCTGAAATGTGCTCCTCCCGTCACTCTGGTTGGGTGTGCATAGTAAAAAGTGCTCTTGGCAGCTAGAGAGTGCCGCGTTGACCACTGCGCATGAAGAAATGACCATCTGCAACGTTTGGTTTAGGTTTTAGGTGCATTTTTAATTTTATTGCTTAAATCGCATTTTCTCGACGAGCTGAGCACGTTTTCTGAAATGCGCTCCTCCCGTCACTCTGGTTAGGTGCGCATAGTAAAAAGTGCTCTTGGCAGCTAGAGAGTGCCGCGTTGACCACTGCGCATGAAGAAATGACCATCTGCAGCGTTTGGTTTAGGTTTTAGGTGCATTTTTAATTTTATTGCTTAAATCGCATTTTCTCGACGAGCTGAGCACGTTTTCTGAAATGCGCTCCTCCCGTCACTCTGGTTAGGTGCGCATAGTAAAAAGTGCTCTTGGCAGCTAGAGAGTGCCGCGTTGACCACTGCGCATGAAGAAATAACCACCTGCAACGTTTGGTTTAGGTTTTAGGTGCATTTTTAATTTTATTGCTTAAATCGCATTTTCTCAACGAGCTGAGCACGTTTTCTGAAATGTGCTCCTCCCGTCACTCTGGTTGGGTGCGCATAGTAAAAAGTGCTCTTGGCAGCTAGAGAGTGCCGCGTTGACTGCTGCGCATGAAGAAATAACCACCTGCAACTTTTGGTTTAGGTTTTAGGTGCATTTTTAATTTTATTGCTTAAATCGCATTTTCTCGACGAGCTGAGCACGTTTTCTGAAATGCGCTCCTCCCGTCACTCTGGTTGGGTGCGCATAGTAAAAAGTGCTCTTGGCAGCTAGAGAGTGCCGCGTTGACCACTGCGCATGAATAAATAACCACCTGCAACGTCTGGTTTAGGTTTTGGGTTCATTTTTAATTTTATTGCTTAAATCGCATTGTCTGGACGAGCTGAGCACGTTTTCTGAAATGTGCTCCTCCCGTCACTCTGGTTGGGTGTGCATAGTAAAAAGTGCTCTTGGCAGCTAGAGAGTGCCGCGTTGACCACTGCGCATGAAGAAATGACCATCTGCAACGTTTGGTTTAGGTTTTAGGTGCATTTTTAATTTTATTGCTTAAATCGCATTTTCTGGACGAGCTGAGCACGTTTTCTGAAATGTGCTCCTCCCGTCACTCTGGTTGGGTGCGCATAGTAAAAAGTGCTCTTGGCAGCTAGAGAGTGCCGCGTTGACCACTGCGCATGAAGAAATAACCACCTGCAACGTTTGGTTTAGGTTTTGGGTGCATTTTTAATTTTATTGCTTAAATCGCATTTACTCGACGAGCTGAGCACGTTTTCTGAAATGTGCTCCTCCCGTCACTCTGGTTGGGTGCGCATAGTAAAAAGTGCTCTTGGCAGCTAGAGAGTGCCGCGTTGACTGCTGCGCACGAAGAAATAACCACCTGCAACGTTTGGTTTAGGTTTTAGGTGCATTTTTAATTTTATTGCTTAAATCGCATTTTCTCGACGAGCTGAGCACGTTTTCTGAAATGTGCTCCTCCCGTCACTCTGGTTGGGTGCGCATAGTAAAAAGTACTCTTGGCAGCTAGAGAGTGCCGCGTTGACCACTGCGCATGAAGAAATAACCACCTGCAACGTTTGGTTTAGGTTTTAGTTGCATTTTTAATTTTATTGCTTAAATCGCATTTTCTCGACGAGCTGAGCACGTTTTCTGAAATGTGCTCCTCCCGTCACTCTGGTTAGGTGCGCATAGTAAAAAGTGCTCTTGGCAGCTAGAGAGTGCCCCGTTGACCACTGCGCATGAAGAAATAACCACCTGCAACGTTTGGTTTAGGTTTTAGGTGCATTTTTAATTTTATTGCTTAAATCGAATTTTCTCGACGAGCTGAGCACGTTTTCTGAAATGTGCTCCTCCCGTCACTCTGGTTGGGTGCGCATAGTAAAAAGTGCTCTTGGCAGCTAGAGAGTGCCGCGTTGACCACTGTGCATGAAGAAATAACCACCTGCAACGTTTGGTTTAGGTTTTAGGTGCATTTTTAATTTTATTGCTTAAATCGCATTTTCTCGACGAGCTGAGCACGTTTTCTGAAATGTGCTCCTCCCGTCACTCTGGTTGGGTGCGCATAGTAAAAAGTACTCTTGGGAGCTAGAGAGTGCCGCGTTGACCACTGCGCATGAAGAAATAACCACCAGCAACGTTTGGTTTAGGTTTTGGGTGCATTTTTAATTTTATTGCTTAAATCGCATGTTCTCGTCGAGCTGAGCACGTTTTCTGAAATGCGCTCCTCCCGTCACTCTTGTTGGGTGCGCATAGTTAAAAGTGCTCTTGGCAGCTAGAGAGTGCCGCGTTGACCCCTGCGCATGAAGAAATAACCACCTGCAACGTTTGGTTTGGGTTTTAGGTGCATTTTTAATTTTATTGCTTAAATCGCATTTTCTCGACGAGCTGAGCACGTTTTCTGAAATGTGCTCCTCCCGTCACTCTGGTTGGGTGCGCATAGTAAAAAGTGCTCTTGGCAGATAGAGAGTGCCGCGTTGACTGC
The DNA here is from genome assembly GCF_024217435.2 of Syngnathus scovelli. NCBI lineage: Eukaryota > Metazoa > Chordata > Actinopteri > Syngnathiformes > Syngnathidae > Syngnathus > Syngnathus scovelli. The sequence goes on from NW_026061678.1 coordinate 83,634, forward strand.
TGCGCACGAAGAAATAACCACCTGCAACGTTTGGTTTAGGTTTTAGGTGCATTTTTAATTTTATTGCTTAAATAGCATTTTCTGGACGAGCTGAGCACGTTTTCTGAAATGTGCTCCTCCCGTCACTCTGGTTGGGTGCGCATAGTAAAAAGTGCTCTTGGCAGCTAGAGAGTGCCGCGTTGACCACTGCGCATGAAGAAATGACCATCTGCAGCGTTTGGTTTAGGTTTTAGGTGCATTTTTAATTTTATTGCTTAAATCGCATTTTCTCGACGAGCTGAGCACGTTTTCTGAAATGCGCTCCTCCCGTCACTCTGGTTAGGTGCGCATAGTAAAAAGTGCTCTTGGCAGCTAGAGAGTGCCGCGTTGACCACTGCGCATGAAGAAATAACCACCTGCAACGTTTGGTTTAGGTTTTAGGTGCATTTTTAATTTTATTGCTTAAATCGCATTTTCTCGACGAGCTGAGCACGTTTTCTGAAATGTGCTCCTCCCGTCACTCTGGTTGGGTGCGCATAGTAAAAAGTGCTCTTGGCAGCTAGAGAGTGCCGCGTTGACCACTGCGCATTAATAACCACCTGCAACGTTTGGTTTAGGTTTTAGGTGCATTTTTAATTTTATTGCTTAAATGGCATTTTCTCGACGAGCTGAGCACGTTTTCTGAAATGTGCTCCTCCCGTCACTCTGGTTGGGTGCGCCTAGTAAAAAGTGCTCTTGGCAGCTAGAGAGTGCCGCGTTGACCACTGCGCATGAAGAAATGACCATCTGCAACGTTTGGTTTAGGTTTTAGGTGCATTTTTAATTTTATTGCTTAAATCGCATTTTCTCGACGAGCTGAGCACGTTTTCTGAAATGTGCTCCTCCCGTCACTCTGGTTGGGTGCGCATAGTAAAAAGTGCTCTTGGCAGCTAGAGAGTGCCGCGTTGACCACTGCACATGAAGAAATAACCACCAGCAACGTTTGGTTTAGGTTTTGGGTGCATTTTTAATTTTATTGCTTAAATCGCATGTTCTCGTCGAGCTGAGCACGTTTTCTGAAATGCGCTCCTCCCGTCACTCTTGTTGGGTGTGCATAGTAGAAAGTGCTCTTGGAAGCTAGAGAGTGCCGCGTTGACCACTGCGCATGAAGAAATAACCACCTGCAACGTTTGGTTTAGGTTTTGGGTGCATTTTTAATTTTATTGCTTAAATCGCATTTTCTCGACGAGCTGAGCACGTTTTCTGAAATGTGCTCCTCCCGTCACTCTGGTTGGGTGCGCATAATAAAAAGTGCTCTTGGCACCTAGAGAGTGCCGCGTTGACCACTGCGCATGAAGAAATAACCACCTGCAACGTTTGGTTTAGGTTTTGGGTGCATTTTTAATTTTATTGCTTAAATCGCATTTTCTCGTCGAGCTGAGCACGTTTTCTGAAATGCGCTCCTCCCGTCACTCTTGTTGGGTGTGCATAGTAAAAAGTGCTCTTGGCAGCTAGAGAGTGCCGCGTTGACCACTGCGCATGAAGAAATGACCATCTGCAACGTTTGGTTTAGGTTTTGGGTGCATTTTTAATTTTATTGCTTAAATCGCATTTTCTCGACGAGCTGAGCACGTTTTCTGAAATGTGCTCCTCCCGTCACTCTGGTTGGGTGTGCATAGTAAAAAGTGCTCTTGGCAGCTAGAGAGTGCCGCGTTGACCACTGCGCATGAAGAAATGACCATCTGCAACGTTTGGTTTAGGTTTTAGGTGCATTTTTAATTTTATTGCTTAAATCGCATTTTCTCGACGAGCTGAGCACGTTTTCTGAAATGTGCTCCTCCCGTCACTCTGGTTGGGTGCGCATAGTAAAAACGGCTCTTGGCAGCTAGAGAGTGCCGCGTCGACTGCTGCGCATGAAGAAATAACCACCTGCAACGTTTGGTTTAGGTTTTGGGTGCATTTTTAATTTTATTGCTTAAATCGCATTTTCTCGACGAGCTGAGCACGTTTTCTGAAATGTGCTCCTCCCGTCACTCTGGTTGGGTGCGCATAGTAAAAAGCTGTCTTGGCAGCTAGAGAGTGCCGCGTTGACCACTGCGCATGATGAAATGACCATCTGCAACGTTTGGTTTAGGTTTTGGGTGCATTTTTAATTTTATTGCTTAAATCGCATTTTCTCGACGAGCTGAGCACGTTTTCTGAAATGTGCTCCTCCCGTCACTCTGGTTGGGTGCGCATAGTAAAAAGTGCTCTTGGCAGCTAGAGAGTGCCGCGTTGACCACTGCGCATGAAGAAATAACCATCTGCAACGTTTGGTTTAGGTTTTGGCTGCAGTTTTAATTTTATTGCTTAAATCGCATTTTCTCGACGAGCTGAGCACGTTTTCTGAAATGTGCTCCTCCCGTCACTCTGGTTGGGTGTGCATAGTAAAAAGTGCTCTTGGCAGCTAGAGAGTGCCGCGTTGACCACTGCACATGAAGAAATAACAACCAGCAACGTTTGGTTTAGGTTTTGGGTGCATTTTTAATTTTATTGCTTAAATCGCATGTTCTCGTCGAGCTGAGCACGTTTTCTGAAATGCGCTCCTCCCGTCACTCTTGTTGGGTGTGCATAGTAGAAAGTGCTCTTGGAAGCTAGAGAGTGCCGCGTTGACCACTGCGCATGAAGAAATAACCACCTGCAACGTTTGGTTTAGGTTTTGGGTGCATTTTTTATTTTATTGCTTAAATCGCATTTTCTCGACTAGCTGAGCACGTTTTCTGAAATGTGCTCCTCCCGTCACTCTGGTTGGGTGCGCATAATAAAAAGTGCTCTTGGCACCTAGAGAGTGCCGCGTTGACCACTGCGCATGAAGAAATAACCACCTGCAACGTTTGGTTTAGGTTTTGGGTGCATTTTTAATTTTATTGCTTAAATCGCATTTTCTCGTCGAGCTGAGCACGTTTTCTGAAATGCGCTCCTCCCGTCACTCTTGTTGGGTGTGCATAGTAAAAAGTGCTCTTGGCAGCTAGAGAGTGCCGCGTTGACCACTGTGCATGAAGAAATGACCATCTGCAACGTTTGGTTTAGGTTTTAGGTGCATTTTTAATTTTATTGCTTAAATCGCATTTTCTCGACGAGCTGAGCACGTTTTCTGAAATGTGCTCCTCCCGTCACTCTGGTTGGGTGCGCATAGTAAAAACTGCTCTTGGCAGCTAGAGAGTGCCGCGTTGACTGCTGCGCATAAAGAAATAACCACCTGCAACGTTTGGTTTAGGTTTTGGGTGCATTTTTAATTTTATTGCTTAAATCGCATTTTCTCGACGAGCTGAGCACGTTTTCTGAAATGTGCTCCTCCCGTCACTCTGGTTGGGTGTGCATAGTAAAAAGTGCTCTTGGCAGCTAGAGAGTGCCGCGTTGACCACTGCGCATGAAGAAATGACCATCTGCAACGTTTGGTTTAGGTTTTGGGTGCAGTTTTAATTTTATTGCTTAAATCGCATTTTCTCGACGAGCTGAGCACGTTTTCTGAAATGTGCTCCTCCCGTCACTCTGGTTGGGTGTGCATAGTAAAAAGTGCTCTTGGCAGCTAGAGAGTGCCGCGTTGACCACTGCACATGAAGAAATAACAACCAGCAACGTTTGGTTTAGGTTTTGGGTGCATTTTTAATTTTATTGCTTAAATCGCATGTTCTCGTCGAGCTGAGCACGTTTTCTGAAATGCGCTCCTCCCGTCACTCTTGTTGGGTGTGCATAGTAGAAAGTGCTCTTGGAAGCTAGAGAGTGCCGCGTTGACCACTGCGCATGAAGAAATAACCACCTGCAACGTTTGGTTTAGGTTTTGGGTGCATTTTTAATTTTATTGCTTAAATCGCATTTTCTCGACGAGCTGAGCACGTTTTCTGAAATGTGCTCCTCCCGTCACTCTGGTTGGGTGCGCATAATAAAAAGTGCTCTTGGCACCTAGAGAGTGCCGCGTTGACCACTGCGCATGAAGAAATAACCACCTGCAACGTTTGGTTTAGGTTTTGGGTGCATTTTTAATTTTATTGCTTAAATCGCATTTTCTCGTCGAGCTGAGCACGTTTTCTGAAATGCGCTCCTCCCGTCACTCTTGTTGGGTGTGCATAGTAAAAAGTGCTCTTGGCAGCTAGAGAGTGCCGCGTTGACCACTGCGCATGAAGAAATGACCATCTGCAACGTTTGGTTTAGGTTTTAGGTGCATTTTTAATTTTATTGCTTAAATCGCATTTTCTCGACGAGCTGAGCACGTTTTCTGAAATGTGCTCCTCCCGTCACTCTGGTTGGGTGCGCATAGTAAAAACTGCTCTTGGCAGCTAGAGAGTTCCGCGTTGACTGCTGCGCATAAAGAAATAACCACCTGCAACGTTTGGTTTAGGTTTTGGGTGCATTTTTAATTTTATTGCTTAAATCGCATTTTCTCGACGAGCTGAGCACGTTTTCTGAAATGTGCTCCTCCCGTCACTCTGGTTGGGTGTGCATAGTAAAAAGTGCTCTTGGCAGCTAGAGAGTGCCGCGTTGACCACTGCGCATGAAGAAATAACCACCTGCAACGTTTGGTTTAGGTTTAAGTTGCATTTTTAATTTTATTGCTTAAATCGCATTTTCTCGTCGAGCTGAGCACGTTTTCTGAAATGTGCTCCTCCCGTCACTCTGGTTGGGTGTGCATAGTAAAAAGTGCTCTTGGCAGCTAGAGAGTGCCGCGTTGACCACTGCGCATGAAGAAATGACCATCTGCAACGTTTGGTTTAGGTTTTAGGTGCATTTTTAATTTTATTGCTTAAATCGCATTTTCTCGACGAGCTGAGCACGTTTTCTGAAATGTGCTCCTCCCGTCACTCTGGTTGGGTGCGCATAGTACAAACTGCTCTTGGCAGCTAGAGAGTGCCGCGTTGACTGCTGCGCATAAAGAAATAACCACCTGCAACGTTTGGTTTAGGTTTTGGGTGCATTTTTAATTTTATTGCTTAAATCGCATTTTCTCGACGAGCTGAGCACGTTTTCTGAAATGTGCTCCTCCCGTCACTCTGGTTGGGTGTGCATAGTAAAAAGTGCTCTTGGCAGCTAGAGAGTGCCGCGTTGACCACTGCGCATGAAGAAATAACCACCTGCAACGTTTGGTTTAGGTTTAAGTTGCATTTTTAATTTTATTGCTTAAATAGCATTTTCTGGACGAGCTGAGCACGTTTTCTGAAATGTGCTCCTCCCGTCGCTCTGGTTGGGTGCGCATAGTAAAAAGTGCTCTTGGCACCTAGAGAGTGCCGCGTTTACCACTGCGCATGAAGAAATAACCACCTGCAACGTTTGGTTTAGGTTTTGGGTGCATTTTTAATTTTATTGCTTAAATCGCATTTTCTCGACAAGCTGAGCACGTTTTCTGAAATGTGCTCCTCCCGTCACTCTGGTTGGGTGCGCATAGTAAAAAGTGCTCTTGGCAGCTAGAGAGTGCCGCGTCGACCACTGCGCATGAAGAAATAACCACCTGCAACGTTTGGTTTAGGTTTTGGATGCATTTTTAATTTTATTGCTTAAATCGCATGTTCTCTTTGAGCTGAGCACGTTTTCTGAAATGCGCTCCTCCCGTCATTCTGGTTGGATGCGCATAGTAAAAAGTGCTCTTGGCAGCTAGAGAGTGCCGCGTTGACCACTGCGCATGAAGAAATGACCATCTGCAGCGTTTGGTTTAGGTTTTAGGTGCATTTTTAATTTTATTGCTTAAATCGCATTTTCTTGACGAGCTGAGCACGTTTTCTGAAATGTGCTCCTCCCGTCACTCTGGTTA